>NC_058131.1:616304526-616382912 GCF_016433145.1 Gracilinanus agilis
CTCTTTCTCTCTCTCTCTTTCTCTCTCTCTTTCTCTCTCTCTTTCTCCTTCCTTCCTTCCTTCCTTCCTTCTTTCCTTCCTTCCTTCCCTCCTTCCCTCCCTCCCTCCCTCCCTCCTCCCTCTCCAAGGTAAAAGATTGTAAATCCAATCTCCTCCCATTTGCTAGGTCTGTTCATTATCAATGGAAAGTTGAGAGGAGCAGGGGTGGGAAATTAGGCAAATCCTGCCATCTCCTAATGCAGAAAGAGAGGGTGATTTTTTATTCACTCATGGCAGCTAACAAATGAACTTCCATAAGAAAGTAGGTCATCATTCATACTGGACATGATCACAGTCCCTCTCTCTTTGAATAGATATCAGCTGAAGTGTGGGGCTTTTCCACTTGAAAAGCTACAGGAATGCTGACCCCCTGAGTGGCATTTGTTATGATTGCTCATATTAACCAGACAGGAACTAACAGCTTTGTCTGCCATCCCTCAGGATGAATGGGATTGATTACAGTCTACAGAGTCTTGGGCTGAGGGAATGGGATGGTTCACAGAGAAGAGGATTTGCTAGTCCATTTCTCCCTGTTACTTCCATTCCTGTGTCCTATAATACACCCACGGCCAAACCACTCAAGTTTGTGGTGGCACTAAAGCCAACCTGAAAGTGTCCCACTATAGGCAGTACCTTTGGAAACATTACATCAACAATGGAAAGAAACTTTTCAGATAACAGGTACAGATAGGGAGGGTGACTTCTCCAAATTTGCACCATTATTAAAGGAAAGTGTAAAGACTAGGGTACAACTTTTCTGATTCTAGGTCCAATTTAATTTCTTCTCTATCATGTTACCATGGATTTTTCCCAGAATGACTTTATATAAATTGTAGGATGTGATTTGGGCTTGGGAAGATGGCTGGATTTTAGGCAAGTGGAAGGGAAGAAGGAAGTTATTCGGGGGAGAATGAATAGGATGAATATAGATCCTCAAGAGTGGAATGAGCATGGCATGAAAGACAGATAGTGGGAAGACCATCATGTGCACACTAGAAAGCAATGGGAAATAAAGTTGGATAAGCAATGAAGAATGATTACTTGCAACTTTGAAAGTCAGGAAGCGAAGCTTACTCTGTATAATTGGAGAGTGCCTTTGAACCATCCAAGCTAGTGGCATATGACCAGTGCTCCATAATTATTTTTGCAAAATCACCCTTCCTTATTTTCTCTAATACCCAAAGCTCACATTGAATATTACTTGTGGCTTTACTAATTTGTGATAATTTTTTAAATTTAACTTTTTTAAGTTTTAAGATTTGTAAAGTGCTTTTCAAATATCTCATTTGATCCTCATAACAACCTTGGGAGGTAGGCAATATTATCTCTATTTTACAGCTAAGGAAACTGAGGCAGCCAGAGAGGTGATTTTCCCAGGGTCATATAGCTACTAAGTATCTGACAGGTATTTGAATTTATAATTTCCTGATTCCAGGTCTGACTTTCTATCCATTGAACCACCTAGATGCTACTAAAAAGTGCATTAGCTTAGGGAGTGATATCAATAATGACAAAAATAATATTAACTAACATTTATGTAGTTTGCAATTGCTTTATATTTGTTATTTCTTTTGATCCTTACAACAGTGTTCTGAGGTAGGTGCTATTATTATTCCTATTGTACAGATAAGGAAACTGGGTTTGAGACAGGTTAAATAACTTGCATAGAGTTGCATAGTTAAGTAAGTGTCCAAGGCAGGATTTGAATCTAAGTCTTCTTGTATCCCAATTCCAATGCTCTTAGCCACATTTTATCACCTAGGTGCCTGTAAGGAGACTCAGATTCAGGGTCATGCTGTGCCACTAACTCTCTATGTGACCTGAAAAGGATACTGTGCCCTTCTCTGGATCTTAATTTTCTCAACTATAAAATGAAAGACTCGAATTAGATGGTCTCTGAAGTCTTTTCTAGCTCTAATAGTCTTAATACTTAACAATTAAAAATAAATAATGATCAAATAGAATAAAAAAATCTAGAATAAAAAAATCTCAATAAAACCTTAGAACCAAACTGCATTTTAATCAGAAAATAATATAGATAATTTGAATTGTATAAATAAGTTGTTCTGTGTTCTTTTTGTAACTCTGTGCACTTTCACTCACCTCTATCCTACCCAGTGTCCCTCTTTGAGGGGTCCTATCATGAGAAGTTTTTCCTTCTCTCCTTGTTTGAATCAGTAAAGACAGACTTGGTTTTTCTATTTACTTGTCATGTGACTATGGTCATGCCCTCTCAGAATCTTGGGTTCCTCATCAGTAAAAAGGCCATGATGTTCCTGCAATGCTTGGCATACAGTAGGTACCTAATCATTGCTTATTGATTGACTGCAGGGTAGTTGTGAGTAGGGTAGTTTGTAAACTTTAAACCTTATGAAATATGTTATTACTGTGACTTAAATTATAGGGACCACATTTTAGGAAAGATCTTGATAACAGAATGTTGAGAGGAAGGCAATTAGGATAGTGAAGACTTTCCAGATGGTATCTTTTAAGGATAAACTGAACACACATCCTGGGAAGGGGACATGGGAAAGGAAGAGAGATATACTAATTGTCTTCAAGAATTGAAAAGTAGACCATCTGAAAAAGGAAATATATTTATTTTGCTTGATCCCGTGGGGAAGACCTTGGGTGGATTGATCGAAACTGTGAAGAAGCAGATTTAAGGCTTGATATAAGAAAAGCTTTCTATTAATTAGTGCTATACAAAAATGAAGGGGAAGATATTGAGTCCTCCCTCACTGGAGGTTTTCAGACAAAAGCTAAATGAGAAATTGTGAGGTTTGTTGGAGAGCAGATTGTCTTCTATATGGATAGTGTCCTAGATGACCTCTGAAGTCCCTTCTATCTTCAAGTTTCTGTGATTTTGTTCCATGATAATTTCTTCCTTTGCATAAACTACTCAAACTTAGGCAACCACATCCCTTTTTTTCCTTTCCAGTATCCTATTCATTCCCCAGAGTTTAGCACAAGGTTCCTTCCTTCATGACATCTTCCCTGGTGATTCCATTTCTCATTTATCTTTCCTTTTTCTTAACTTTGACAAAAACTAGTGTATCCTATCATTCCATCATCTCAACAAATTCTTCTGTAAATTGTTTTATGCTTTTCCTGTCTCACAAGATAGATTATAAATACCTTGAGGGGAGCAGTGATGTTCTATTTTTCTCTATCCAAGCATCCAAAACAAGACTGGACACAAACATTTGGTGAATTACAGTGACTTTCTTATGGGTATGGTACAGATGAGGCATCAACTAGAATCAACATAGAAGAGATCATTGGATTGAAGAATATCAGGATCTAAAGGGTCCTTCTAAAATGTGGTTAATACACATGAAGAGTTTTAAAAACTTTAAAGTACGAAATAGATGTTGGTAATTATTATTGCTGTAGTTATCCCTTCTATTGCAGTCATGGCAGTTTGTTTCCTAGTTCTGCCTTTAAAACTTCCATTGACAGTGGACTGAGTCAGGCCTAGAGACGGGAGGTCCTAGGTTCAAATCTGGCCTCAGACACTTCCCAGCTGTGTGGCTCTGGGCAAGTCACTTGACCCCCATTGCCCACCCTTACCACTCTTCCACCTAGGAGCCAATACACAGAAGTTAAAGGTTAAAAAAACAAAAACAAAAACAAAAACACTTCCAATGAGAAAGAACCTTCTGCCCTCCAAAGTTGCCCAATTTTTATGATTAAAATTCCCTGGAGACCATATCTTGATTTTATAGTTATTATTTATTAAATAGTAAAAAGCAGGCCAGAGAGAGGGGAAAAAACCAGAACTGCATGGCTGTCTAGCTATTTCAGCTGCCTCTTCAATGAGTAGATTGAGTAGCCTAGAGCCAGACCACATACACTTCTGAGTCCCAGGCTCCAGGAAAAAAAGACCACTTTCTGTCCCCTCTGTTAGTTTATGTTCTTTATGATGTCCAGAACCTCTCTGATTGGAGAACTCAGACCTCAATCAGGACAAAAGAAGCAGGTCTTCTAGATGCCAGGAGTGTCTCTTCCTCCCTTGCCACATGATCCAACATGGCACTAGCTGACCGACTTCATTATCTAAAAGAATCTTTATCTACAGATAAAACAAATAATCTTCACCCTGCCAGTCCTTACTAAAGGCAAAAGCTCTAGCTATGGGAGGATTCCATCCATGTGATCAGGGAGATACAATTCAAGCTTCAGCCCTAAAATCAATTCTGAGCTTTAAAATCAAAAGTTTTTTGGGGGGCAAAAAGGAGTACAGATTAATGTTAACTTTCCCTTCTTGTGACAGCTTTCGTAGGAAGAGATTCCCACCCCACCTCCATCTTTTCTCTCTTACATGGAATTTAAATGTGTTTCTCTGTGTTTTCTTCCCATTGCTTCAAGTTTACATTTTCAATGAAAGATGTCAGGACTCTTCTCAGTCTTCTCTTCTTTAGGCTAGACCTTCCCAGGATCTCCAACTATTCCTAGGAGGGCGCCAGTACCAGTAGCCTCATGGTTCCTTTTCTAGACCTGCTCTAACTTGTCAGTATCCTTCTAAAAATATGGAGTCCTGAACTGGACATCATACCTAGTGTGGTCTAACTATGACAAAGTTCAATTGCACTATTGTATACATCTTTTTGGTTGATGTATCTTTGTTAAGGTATCCTAAGGTTGTGTGAACTTTTGGGATCAAATAAAACTACACAAATGCTAGTTTTATTATTGTTGTTGTTGTTGTTGTTGTTGTTGTTGTTATTATCATTGTTGTCATCATTATCACTTGTTGTTATAGCTGGTATTATTATATGATGATGATGGCATGATGTCACACTATTGATTCATACTGAATTTTTAGTCTGTTCAATCTTGTTTGCACAAATCATTATCTAGCCATATCTTCCCCATTTTATACTTCTGAAATTGATTTTTTTTAACCTAAATGTAGGACTAAATTTTAAAATTTCATCTTACTAAGTTCAGACCATCCTTTTAAGCCTTCTGAAGTCTTTTTGGATCCTGACTCTTTCATACATCCTATGAATTATACTTAGTACCAAGTCTTGTGTAACCTGGGAAATTTGATGAGCATATTATCTATGCCTTTATTCAAACCATATTTGGCCTCCCCACTGGAGATCTATAACTAAATTGATACTGATGTGAATCTTAGGTCTTTTTTGTAGACCCAGACATCTCTAGACTAAAATCTTACCTTTGAACTCCGTGGTCTGGCTCTCCTGGGTCCTCTGGAGGATTTTTCGGTTATGGGGCTTCCAATTACTTCTTGGGAATGGTGGCAATCCCAAACACTTCTTGCCATCTAAAGTTCTTTTTTGAGAGTGCTCTGGTTTCTAAGTTCAAAGACATAATTAAATTGCCACAGGTTAGTTCTTTTGAGAATTAGAAAGGAGGACTTATTCTTTCAAGTTGGTAACCATCCAATTGACCATGCCTCCATGTTTACTTATAGGTGTTACTGAGAGGTCACCTAGCCCAAAATTCTCATTTTATAAATAGGGAAACTGAGGTTCCAAGAGGCTCAGTTTGACTTGATTACACATGTAGTGAGCATGAGAGGTATAATTTGAACTTAAGTCCACTAAGTAGAGGAGTGATAGATGTAGAATTAGGAAGTCCTGAGTTCAAATACTGCCTTACACACTTACCTTGTGACCCTAGACAAATCATGTCTTCCCTTGCAACTTCAGTTTCTTCATCTGCAAATAATAGTTAAGAAGCTCCTTTAAGCTCTAAATATAACATCCTGTAACTGGAGATAGCGCACCTTCCCCGTAACATGATTCAGTTACAGAATGTTATTCTTGGATCTCAGAAGTACAGATCCAGGGTGTTGCTAAAGAGGAGAATGCCATTGTGGCTCAGTAACACCTGTAAGTAAACATGGAGGCATGGTCATTTGGATAATTACCAACCTGAAAGAATAAGTCCTCCTTTCTAAGTCTCAAAAGAACTAACCTGTGGCAATTTAATTATGTCTTTGAATTTAGAAGCCAGGGCACTAACAAAGAAGTTTGTGTCAATTGAGCATCTCTTCATTCCTGTATTACAGACACACTTTGTGCTCTTCCTAGAGTAAATGTATCTCTAGGCTAAAAAGCCTGACATGCAAGGGGTCCCTACTCAGAGGACCTCTGAGGAGGATGCCTTGCAGGGGGTAGAGGGGAGGAAGATTATATTTGCTCCATTTTTAATCCACTCTCTGTCCCTCTCATCCAACCACTCCAGAACGACTCTGATTTATAAAAGGAATATGAGAAGTTCACAGTCTGAAATGCAAACAGCTTAAAGTTTGTAAAGTCACTGCTGCTAAAGCTGAATCAGGGTACTTACTTAAAGGCTTTCAATTTCCTGAGATCATAGAAGCTAGACGGATCCCAGGGCTTCCATCTAATTGGTGGGAAAAGGCCCTTGGGGAAATGTTGCACATTTGAAAACATTGAGTGTTCAAGGAAGACTGAGCTTTTGTATTTATTATTATCAATTTTCATTCAGAGGATCAGCCAGTAGAGGAGTCTGTTGCTGATGTGGTGTGACTAGCAGTCACCTAAGGGGTGTATATGGAGATAAAGACACCTTCCCCAGTCTCCCAGAACCCCACCAAGCAGACTCTGCTAGTATGCACACTCTGTCATCCCAGTCTCTGCTACCTGTTAGGAGGAAGTTATGACAGGGTAACTTCCCTGGAAGATGTCAAGGAGAGGATTTGAGAAAGAGGGAGAGAATCTAGGCAGGGTGGCAGATCTGGAGGCAGAGACCTGAGATCAAATCTAGTACATATGCCTTTAGGCCAGTCATTAAACACCTATGGATCTCAATGTCCTCATATCTACAAAATGAAGTGATTAACCAGGATGACTTCCAAGGTTCTCTCCAGGTCTGAAGAGAGTTTTTTCCTGGGAGAATCAAGAAAGTGTTTTTCAAAGAGGTCGAATGGTATCATAGAACTAGGACTGGATTTTGAGTTAGAGGATTAGAATTTGAATCCCACATTTGACATTTGTTACCTATGTGACCTAGAACAAGTCGGTTGTCCCATACATATATGTGTATGTGATGTGGTGTTAAAGGGATTTTCTTTATCTAACATATCCCCCCCGAGACAGGTGTTGACCAATACATAAAACACTTTATCATTTACCTATGATTCAGTAATTTTAATTTTTTCTATAATCCCATAAAATTATATTAATAATAATCATTTCTAAACAGAAATTATAACGTAATATAAATTATATACTTGTATACTTGCCTATTATCTATTACTCATTCTATTTCAAAATCAAACCTTTTATTGAAAAATATATGTATTTTTCATATACATATAAAATATGATATATAAAATAAGTTCAGGAGTTCAATGTCATTGAAAAGTGTCCAGTTGTCTGTGTAGTCTTATCCTTGATGCATGCAGTCACTTATTTCTGATGGAAGGTACTCTTTTCACATGAGAGCAATGGCTCCACAATGTCTTTCTCTAATTTTTATCGCTGTTGGGGTTGTTTAACAGTATTTAGGTAGCACAATGGATAAGAGTGTGAGGCTTAGAGTCAGAAAGATTCATCTTCCTGAGTTCAAATCTAGTCTGATACTTTTTAGCTATATGACCCTAAAAAAGTCACTCAACTCTCTTTGCCTCAATTTCCTTGTGTATGAAATGAGCCAGAAAAGGAAATGGCAAACTTCACCAGTATCTTTGCCAAGAAAATCCCAAATGGGGTCATAGAGTTGACATGATTGAAATGTCTGAACAACAGCATGCATGTGTGCATACACATACATGTGTGCATATCTGTGTGTATTATCAAAAGTCCAAGCAATAAATAGTCCAATAGCTTGTCAACTATGAGGGGCTAATATCGAAGGAATCTGGCCAAATTGGACATTTAATTGCTGATCCAAGCATTTGAACCTTGGGGAATCTACTGAAGGATAGGATAGGGACAGATCCTGTGATTTCGTTCATACAGAAATCATTCAGATGAAGAAATTCAACCAGTGTAGGTTGGCACCTTTTCTGCAATTTATGGTCCTAGAGCTTAGAGAAATTAAGTGACATGCCCAAGATTGCTAGGTGGTACAGCAGAGAGAAGTTGGGACCTGAAATCAGGAAGACCTGAATTTAAATGCAGCATCATATACTAGCTGTGTAACCCTAGGAAAGTCATTTAACTTCTTTCTCCCTCAGTTTACTCAGTGGTAGAAGTAGGAGTCATAACAGCACTTACTTTATTGGGTTATTGTGAGATTTAAATGAGATAATATTTGTGAAGAACCTAGTAAGTATTAACAAGTGCTTATTCATTCCCTAAGGTCACATACCTAATATGTTTCAGAGATAGGAATTTGAACCCAGATATAAGCAACAAGGCTAGCTTTCAATTCAGTATACCTTGCCGCCTCCCAAGGCTCTATACTTAATCTCTTCAATTGATTTTCATATTTATACAGCATTGTTGGGGGTTTATTGTTGTTGTTCTTTTCGTTTACACTTTATGGTCATTGTGTATATTGTTTTCCTGGTTCTTAATGACTACATACTTTATCAGTTAATATAAATTTGCCTATGCTTCTTTGAATTCTTCTTCCCTTTGTTGAGATGTAGCAATATTCCATTGTTTTATCTATCCCCCAATTTAAGGTCACATCTACTTCATTTCTAGGTATTTGCTGCCACAAACGATACACTTATGAATCTGTTGATGTAATTTTCTTTTTTACCCTTTTGAAATACATTTCTATCATTGGGATAGTTTAGTCATAGGCTGTGGACATTTTAGTCCTTTTTTAGCCTAATTTCAAATTGCTTTTTAGAATAGCCAGACCTATTCATAGTCCCACCACTAGTGAGTTAATGTGCTTGTGTTTCCATATTCCCTTCAATATTTATTATTCTTATCTTTTCCTATCTTTGCCAATTTGCTACGTACTCAGAGAAAGTTTCAAGTTGTTTTGACTTGCATTTTTAAATTGTTAATGATTTGGGATGCTCTTGATGATTGTTAACAGATTTTAATTCTCCCACGTATATTTAATTACTTCATAAAATATTTCCTAATTACATATAAAAACATTTTAACATTTATATTTTAAACTTCTGAATTCAATATTCTCTCCCTTCCACTCCTTCCCCACCCCCTGAGAAGACAAATATGATAACAATTATACATGTAAAATAATGAAAAACAAATTCCCATATTAATCATGTTGCAAAAGAAAACACATACAAAACCAAGAAAAATACATACATAAGTTAGTATGTTTCACTGTATTCAGAGTTCATAATCTTTCTTGGGAGGTAGATAGCATTTTTTCATCATGCAGCCTTTAAAATTGTGCATAACCTATTATTTCTTTTTATTTAATATTTTATTTCACAAATTATATGTAATAACATTTTGAAACATGTTTTCCAGAATTATGAGATCCAAATTGTCTTCTTTCCCTCTCCCATCCCTGAAATGGTAAAAAATTTGATCTGGATTTTATACATGAATGATCAGGCCAAACACATTTCCATATTGGTCTTGATGTGAGAAAATACTCATATAAAATCAAAACCCTCAAATAAAAACATACACAAACAAAATAAAGTGAAAAATAGTTTTCTTAATTCTGTACTCATACTTCATCAGTTCTTTCTTTGGAAGTGGAAAGAATTTTTTGTCATAAATCCTTCAGAATTGTTTTGGATCACTATGTTGCTGAGAATAGCTGTCTTTCACAGTTGTTCATTGTGCAATATTGTGTTTACTTTTCTCCTGGTTCTGTTCATCTTACTCTGCATCAGTTAATATAGATTTCTATAGGTTTTTCGGAAGTCATTCTGCTCATCATTTCTTATATCTCAATAGAATTCCCTCATAATCATACCCCTCAGATTGTTCATCTATTCTCCAATTGATGGATAGTCCCTCAATTTCCAATTCTTTGTCATCACAAAGAACTGTTATAAATATTTTCCACAAATAGTTCTTTTTCCCTTCCTTTTAAAAAATATCTCCTTGTGATACAGGCATAGTAGTGCCATTACTAGATCAAAGAGTATGCACAGTTTTATAGTTTTAGGGGCATAGTTCCAAATTGCCCTTCAGAATGGTTTGACCATTTCACTACTACATCAACAATACATTAGTGTCCCCATTTTGCTACATCCTCTCCATCATTTATCATTTTCCTTTGTCATATTAATCAGTCTTATAGGTGTGAGCTGGTACCTCACAGTAGTTTAAATTTGCATTTCTCTAATCAATTGTGATTTAGAACATTTTTTAATATGACTATAGTTAGCTTTGATTTCTTCATCTGAAAACTCTTCATCATATCCTTTGACCATTTATCAGTTGGGAAATGATTTTTATTCTTATAAATTTGACTCAGTTCTCTATATATTAGAGAAATTAGGTCTTTATCAGGTGACTTATTCCTTGAGCAATTGCCCTATTACTTCTTTGACTATGCTTTATTTTTCAATATAGCTAAAGTACTGGTTTGTCTCCTTTTCTAGATGTTGATTAATTATTGCTTAAATTGTTCTAGAATCACATCAAACACACTGGTCTCTAGTTTGCCTTCTCTGTTCTTGCCCTCTTCTTGGATTTTGCCTTCTCCACTACTGTAGAGCCTCTCTCATTTTCAAAGATTTTTGAAAGATCTTTGATAGTTTCTTAACAATCACTTCTGCTAATTCCTTAAGTTTCCTGGGATTATAGTGCATCTGGCTCTGGTGTCTTGAACTCATTAAGAGCACATACACATTCTTTTACTAACTCACTGCATATCTTTAATATTAACTTGCTATTAGCTATTTTTGGTCTATTCTTTTCATTCCTACACCATTTCTCCTTGGCAGAGAGAACAGGAAAAAAGGGGGTTTAATAGCTTTGCTTTCTCTCTGTCATTGGTTATCATAATCCTATTCTCCTGAGCAGTTGTCCTATTACTTCTTTGACTATGCTCTATTTCTCAATATAGCTAAAAATAACACCCTTTGTGTTGTCTTTAACCTTCCTTTCCAGCAGCAGCTTATTCTGGGCATTAGCACTCCTGGCACATTCTTATAGATCCATGCCACGCTTTTGTATTTATCCTCCTTTACGTGCCCTTATTACCATTTTCTGTGCATATATATTTTTTAATCTGTGTAAGTATCCTCAGCCAATAATGGTCTTTTTCTGAACAGAGTATAATTCTTGAGACCTCCTGGACTGACTTACCTGCAAATTTTATTCCATGGAATCTTACCTGTACTTTTTTTAAAACCTTGGAAATCTGCTCTTTCCAAATCTTGGTATCTGTCAGACTTTGCTCTCCTTTCTTCTACTCTATCACAAATACCAAGATAGATTAGATAACTTAATTCTCTCAATAGGGTGATGAATTTAAATGACAGGCTCAGATGAACTATATCCTAAGAAATGGAAAGATCTGATATATTTGATTCTTGAGCCACTATTTCATTCCTGTATTTCCTTTCATGAACATATTGGGAAAAAATATATATAGCCCCAATATACAATGCTTCTCCACTCTGCTCTCCTTCCTTACCTCTTTGCTTATTCTACATATTTTAAAAATCATATACTTTTGCTGAGCTATATTCTAGTCATGGATGCCATCTTTCCAAACTTCATTTATAGCAGTGAGATTAAATGTACCTCTTATGTTAGTATCTCTAGTTCACCTTGCTTCTTCTGAATACATAGGGCACATTTTAAAATTTATATTATGTGCATTTGTGTATAGACATGCCATGGATTTTATTGCTGACTTCTCTCTAAGATTTTGTTTCCTGTGAATATTTATCCTTTCTACTACTGTTCTTCCTGTGTTATAGTTATTTTTCAGAGTATATAGTAAGTCTTAGAAATATGGACAGTTTTGTCCTTCTTCCCTTCCTTTTCAGTTCATAGTTTTTATTATATTTGCAAGATCCTAGACAAATACATGATTTTCTGTGGTCCACATATCCTGCACTCATTCTCTGACCTTATTATCTTAACCAAGTCATTTCTCAAATTTATCTTTCTCTTCCTAAGCCCCAGACTTAGATAAGCAGCAGAGATGAACACTCTGCTGTGCCTCTGAGGTCTTCATTTTCTTGCCTGAATCTTCATAGTTTTTGGCAATGTTTTCAGTACCCCATGTGAATCACTAGAAGTAGGTGATACAATTATCCAGTTATCTCCCCTATCATTCTCTGATCCTTCATATTTTCATCATTCCTTATAACACAATAATATCCATGGCATTCATATATCAGTTTGTCTACTCATTCCCTAATAACTAGGTGCATATCCCATTTCTAGATTTTGTTATTATAGGTAATTCTGCTAGGAATGTTTTGGTACATTAGAGGTTAGTTATTATTGTCAATAACCTCATTGTATTATAAATCCAATTGGATTATTTGGTTAAAGGTTATGAATTCTATAGTAATGCTTTTTACAGAATTTCATCTTATTTTCCAGGATGGTTGAAGTCCATCTCCAGCTCACCAGCTGTGAATTAGCTTGCTTGTCTTCCTACAGACCCTCTAACACTTAAGCTTTTCCATCTTTTTTTCTTTCTTCAGAATTTCTTTTCCTATTTTTTCAACCTTTCATTTTCTCAGCTAATTTGGAGAATACAAGAGGCCTTCTTCCAGCCATTCTCTTTTAGTAGGGAGACCAATCTGTATGTTGTTTAAATGTATTTATTACTTAACTTCATCCAAAAAACAAAGCAAAACAAAATGAACACACCAGCTAACATTCTTTTTAATTCACTAGAGACCTTCTGGACTGAGATCCTCAGTTACTGTAGTCACTCTTACTGCTATTTATTTTTGTAGCAAACTTTGGGGCAAATACCATAGTGGATTGCTTGCTTTTTTGGACTTCTTGCTCTGTGTGTGTGTGTGTGTGTGTGTGTGTGTGTGTGTGTGTGTGTGTGTTATCCTGTCTCAATGAACTTGTGTTTTATTTTTTGTGAGAGGATACTAGTATTTATTGAGTTACTCCAGTGCATTAAAAAAACTTTTCAGAAATATGCAGAGAAGTTTGACAGATCTTAGCCAAAACCTTCATGCTAAAACTAGCCTGGCCTTAGATAGAGGTTTCTAAAAAAAGATATACAACTTATAGATTACCTTCTTCGTCTTCCATCTTCTTTTCACTGATCATACTTAAGATAATATTTATATATATCTTGTCTTTTTGATTTATCATCTTTTGTGCAAAATTTGCCTTGCCAATTTCACTTCTAAAATTCAGACTGAAGAATTGGACCTGGTATGCTAGGTGACCAAGAAAGACTTTAATGGCACTATCCTTTGACTTGTTCTTGGTATATTCTTCTGTTAATTTTTTAAACTGTAGTCCATTCATCACCTCTCAGTTTGATTTTTTAGTCATTTCAGCTGGTCTGACCCTTCCTGATGAAATTTTGTGTTTTCTTGGCAAATACAACTGGGGCGGTTTGCTATTTCCTTCTCCAACTCATTTTACAGATGAGGAAACTGAGGTCAACAGGGTTAAGTGACTTGCCTACGTTGGCACATCTAGTAAGTGTTTAAAGTTGGATTTCTACTCTGATCTTCCTGACTCCAGGCCCAGAATATCTATCTACTGCACCACCTAGCTGCACTTAAAATCCTCTGATATTCAGAATATATCATAGCCTGTCCTTTCCTACCTCTCCTGTCTTCCTACACATGACTTTGTTCCATACACTCTACATTCTCACTCTTATGGTCTGCTTGTTTTCACACATACATACCATTCCATCATCTGTATGGATGCCTTTGTACTGGCTGCTACCCATTCCTCTTCTATGCTTATGCTTAGAATCCTCTCTCTCCTAACTTCTGCCTTAATTTCCTTCAAATTTCAGCTCAGTGCCTCTTTCTACATAAAGATTTTCTAGATCCCCCAAACTCTATGCATTTAATCCCCAAGCTATCTTGTATTCATGTATCTATATGAAGATATATGTATTCTGCACATATTTATATATGTACATATTTTTCCCCTTTTCTACCTTCTTAGAATAGTGTCTCCTGCCTATTTCAATTTTGCCTTTGCATCCCTAATGCTTAATTACCAAAGTGTCTGACATGGAGTAGATCCTTAATAAATATTTGTGTATTGATTCATAAATACAAATTAAAGTATATGTCAGAAATGTTTCTCACGTGTGTTATTTGTGTAGTTCCTAAACTCAAGTTTTTTATAAACTTGAGTTTATAAACTTATTATAAAAATAAAGTATTTTATAAGTTAAAAATCCTTAGGTATAAGGTTTAATATTTATATCTTGTAAATTTTGTCTTTTAAACTTTATTCCAACATTCTAGATCTTTTCATATCTCAATTCTATTACCAAATGAATTAAGTATCCCCAGAATTTTGTTTGCCAAAATTCTGCTGTATACCATCTGTGCCTTCATCCAAGTTATTGGCAAGAATTTTGAAGAGTGAGTTAAGAATAGAGCTCTGTGATACTCCACTAGAGACTTCTTCCTAGTTATCATCAATTCCTTAGTCAATTCAGCCATGCATTTCAAGAAATATTTAATCAGCATTGCTATATGCAGCACATTATACTAGATACACAAATATTTAAAACCAGGATTTTGTATTCTGCTGGAAGAGAGGGGAAATCAGTATTCTTTGGGTAGATCAATAGGGCATTTCCTAATCTTGATATATGCTGTTTGCTAATTCTGACCAGAATCAGTTGTAAATGCCATAAAGTCAGAGGCTGTACTTCTTGGTATCCCCCACCATGACATAGATTTGGGTACCTAATATCTTCTCATTGAATTCCTTGCTAAGTGTGAGATTCTTATTCCCTGGTCTAGTGATTTCCCCAACTTTACATGGCTAGTATGCCTCACTCCAATCTAGAGAGAAGAGGGAAATTGTATTACTTTTGAGAGATTTTTTTCTCACAGGGCTTTCCTGAATATATTCTAATGAATGTCTCCTACTCACATAATAGTTGCTACACTGAGCTCAGACGAGGTCCCACTTGGCGTCTTTTTCTAAAGTATATAAACTTAAGAGCAAATTAATCTTCAATGACTTAGTATCCCAAGGTAATTCTCTGTTATTAATTTTTGGGAGAAGCTTTGAAAAAACCAGTCCGCTTTTAATGAATACATATTATTGTGTTGCACCAGCTGACAGAATGACCATCATTATTAATTTGGTCCTGACAGTGGGCAGTTTCCATCTTCTGCAGCCTGCCCTTGTGCATCCTATCTCAGCAAGTTCCCATCCCATTCACTTCCTCCCCAGAGCCCTGTTTTTCAGGGGGATTTTATAATTATGATATCATGCCAGAGCTTTGAAGATATTCTGGTTTCTGCTTAGCATTTACTTAAGACCTGAGTCACTGAGCCATGACATATCAGACATGTCACATCCCTCTTTTCCTAAATGACAGGAGACAGGAGATTTGAACTATTCTCCTCCCTATCCTGATGAACAAAGGCAATTTCCTGCTTGGGGTAGGTATGGTTGATGAGGTGATGTCTCCTTCAGTTATGCTGCTGGCCTCAGCAGCCATTTGGGTTTCTGACTTGAACAGATGCATATAACACAAAGCCGAAGCCTAGAGAGCACCTCTGAGCTTCTCTAAAAGGGACTTCCTTTTTATCCCCAGATCGAGCAGGCTCGCAGACTTTTAAAACTAGAAGGAGGGGGGCAGCTGGGTAGCTCAGTGGATTGAGAGCCAGGCCTAGAGACAGGAGGTCCTAGGTTCAAATCCAGCCTCAGCCACTTCCCAGCTGTGTGACCCTGGGCAAGTCACTTGACCCCCATTCCCCACCCTTACCAATCTTCCACCTATGAGACAATACACCGAAGTACAAGGGTTTAAAAAAAAAAAACTAGGAGACTTCAAGATCATTTCTCTCATTTTATAAGCTCAAAAAGGGAAGTGACATGGCCACTGTCATGCACCGAATGAGTGATCAAGAAAGAATGAGAACCCATGTCCTTTTTATTCTAAATAGATTTTCTTTTTAACTGTCATTATATGATGTGAGTTTATATAGACACAAGCAATTTCTCTAATCCTTTTGAGAGTCAAGGGGGGAAGGATGGGGTGCTGGTATCCATCGCTAATGACAGGACCCACTCTGGGTGATTAAACAGGATACGATCTTTGGCAAAAACCGGCAAGATGTTTTCATGTTTGTTAAACAAGAACCATTTGTTTAGCTCAGGAGCATCTGTTGAATAAAAGAGATATCTGATGTGCAGTTTGCTCATTGGAAATTAACAAACCCTGTAAAAATGGTAATTTGTCAGGAGTTATATGAGGCAGAATTCATTCTCTGTGAGAGAACAAATTGAAACTTCCTTCCCTGGTCTTCCGGAATACCCCAGAGCCAACTGTGCAGAATGAGTTTAGTATAATTCCTTGGTCATTAAAGAGAGTACGCATGAGATGACTGGAGGAAGCAAGAAAGGAAGTGTCCTGTTAGGCAAATTGCAGATTCTTGGAAGAAGTAGCCTGGGCCCAATATATGTGCATAACTTCTCTCATCTGGGAGCACTTCCTTTGAACAAGAAGAAGGAGGTCATTTGGCTGGTAGATTGATGAGCTGTTTTCATGCATAATCATAAAATCCAAATCAGTCTTCTTGAGTCATTTCTTGGTTCAATAGAATGAGTGGAGCACTGGCTGAGGTGTCACAGAAACTGGGTTCAACTCTCACCTTGGGCAAATCACCCAATTTTCTGGATTTCAGTGACCTCATTTGTAAAAATAAAATAAAATGAGGGAGTTAGGCTAGGGTCCTCTGAGTTCCTTTTCCAGCTCTAAACCTTGATCCTCTAATCGCATGTCTTACCTCTCTCTCCCTTGCCCATTTTTTAAAAAAGGAAGTGAGGAGTAAGTATAGTAACTATCTACCTGTTTCAGCTGTTGCTGTCAGATTTAGTCAGCACTAGCCAAAAGAAAATTGGGAGATTATCTTTTCTTGACCTATTTCTGTATAAATCTTTTCCTTGGAACATGACCATGACATTGTCTAATACTATTCTGTTTGTGCCTTTTATTGATCCTCAAATATCCAATCCTGGAATGGATCTTTGGAATGATATCATAAATTGGAAGGACAGATGCTCTTTTAAGGGGCAAGGTCTGGGAGCAGGACAAGACTCTCCAGCACTTTAATAATTCCAGGATTCTGGAGATTTGGAGGTTGTGGGCACCAGGAGTGTATATATCAGCAGATTAATATTTAAGCAATATGTTGAGAATAGTGTTGATTGGCTTAAAGTTGATGCTTTGTTTCTGCTAAATTGCAATTTACATTTTTGATTTAGGATTATTTTTGGAGAAGGTAAAGGAGATGTTCTTTGGGGAGTATGGGACCTAGAAAGGAAGATTCCCAATCTCTAAATAAGTAGATCTCTCTTGGCTCTGGTTAGAAGTGAAGAGAATTAGCTGGCTGTGGACATTTAGCAACTTGCTGTCTCATTTCTGCCTATTAGAATAGCTCTGAATCGCTCTTACATCCTTTCTGAATCAAAGAAATTAAAGAGGAAAAATGTCTATTAAATGAGCCAGCCCCATCCCTGGCTGATATACAACTGCTCTCTAGAGAGGGACTACAGAATCTCTGGTCCAGTTTAATTTGAAGAGTCCCAGAGTTCCACTATTTCCTTTGAGAATCCCTGCTACAATCTCATAAATGTCCATTTGAATGATTTCTTGATATTCTGGTCAGGATAGGGCAGTGCCTTAGGGTGCTTCTCAGGGACAAGTACTCAGGGAAATTCTCAGAGATACCAAATAAACCAGTTGGGCCAGATCTATGGGTTGATTGGTGTGATTGGTCAGTGACTATATTGCAGTACAAGTCTCTGTGACATATCTATTTCTATGGAAATCATAAAACTATATAGTACATTGTAGCATAAAATGCTGAAATTTCAGTTTTTGGGAAGATTGAGAGTTAGAAGACCTGGTTTTGATCTCAGTATGTGCCCAGGTACCCATGGCCTAAATCCTTTATCTCTGTGGAGCTCATCACAATTAAAATGAATGGTTTGTATCTGCTGATCCAAGGTTCCTTCTACTATAGTTTTAGCATTATGTTGTTCTGTAAAAGCAATGGGGATGGAGACCAGGAATGGATGGAAAGAAGGTAGCAAGATATTGATATGGAACTTCACTTTTTTTCCAAAACCAAATAATAATGTTGATGATGATGACAATGATATCCTACTAGATACCGAATACTTTAGTAATATTTTATTATTTTTATATTGCATTATACTTTAGTTATATTTTCTCATTTGATTTTCATAAAAATATTGGAAGATAGAGGCTATTATTATCCCCATTTTGCAGATGAGGAACCTGAGGCAAATAACAAACTTGTCCAGGGTGTCACAACTAATATGTTGCAAAAGAATTCCGGTGGAGTAAGTATGTAACACATCATTACATGGATAAGTCACTAAACAACACATAAAACATTTTTCTGACTTCACATTTACATGTGAAACACAAAACTTACACTTAAGAGAGAAGGGTATATCTGCCTTAGTACAGAATTTCTCTTACTCTGGTTCAGACACCTTCTACTCAAATCACCTGACATGTCATGTAAGTATGTAATTTTGCTTACTAACCTTTAGCAATAAGTTTTACTAACACACAGGGACAGTTTAGTTAGTTTAGTAAGTTAGTACAGGGACAGATTTTCCTAAATTTTCTTTGTAAATATTGTACATAGAAAGGTCTATGGTTTAACCAATAGACTTACAAAAATATAGTCTTATTTATTATTACTAACATTTCTAATGTAGGCATAAGTGTACTAACCTATTAATACACTAACTTTAGCAAGTGAACTAGAAGTTAGAAGCTTATTTGCAAAAAATATTTGCAAAACTTTTTCTTAGTTAATTTTTTCTGATTAGTTCATAAAATTAGATAGATGCATAGATAGAATTCATTACTTTGTTCTAGTTAGCAAAAAATTAGCCTTAAGAATGTTTGTGAATGTTTAATTTGTTTTCCTTTCTGTTCAAAATTTTTTTTGCAAAACTGAAATCCCCATTCCTTTCCTATGCTTTTACCTTAACCCATCTTAGTTTAGCTTAGTTTAGTTTTAGCATAGTTTAGGAGATACCAACCTTTTCTTATTTTGCAAACTTAGTTAGGGATAAGAGGTTAGTTAGAATTTAGCTTAGTATAAGAGTAGTAATCCCTTAGACTTTAGTAACTATTAAAATGGTGCTAGTTGCACATTTTACAAAGAAAAGGGGCATTTGTAATACAGAGAGGGGGGACAAAGCAGTTTTGCAGGCTTTGGCTGAGTTCTAATGTCAGTTAGGAGTTTAGAATCTTGGAAGAAAGTTTCAGTTGGACCTGGGAACTTGTGGAGAGAACCAGGGCCAGCTGAGCTGCTTCTTCTCCTTCTTGAGATTGAAAACCTAGCCTAGTTTTGGAGTGTGTTTTGAGATTTGTTAATTTAGATAAACCCTTTGAATCATCATACCCTACCTCATTTTCCTACCTTAATTTCCCTTACCCAAATATCTGATAGGAGTGGATAAGGAGAGTGAAACAGAGAGTTAGATCAAATCTGTGGGAGTTAGCTCTACCCTTGCAGTACTTTATCTAGAGAGGTTTTGTAGCCATCATCCTAATCCCTTTGATTTCAAAATCACCTTGAGAGCTGAGTCTAGGCAGGACCTTGCTCAAACTCCATTCCTGCTTCCCTTCCCCACCTGAGGTTTCTTTAAGCAGCTATTTAGGGCTTCCTTTAATCCTTTTACCCTGACAATCTAACCTTGAGAAAACAATGAACCCCTTTTGTGTTTAAAACAGACCTTTTAGTTACTTTGTCTGTTATTTAGTAAGAAAGGGAAGAAGAGGAATAGAATCAACATACTCTGGGCTTGAGGGTAGCCAGGGTATCCATCTTGAAGGAGTTGTAACTTCAAAACAAGTCCCTTCCTGTGAAATTAACAAAAGCCTGTAGTTAATTTCAATCAGTCTATTTCCCTTCAGTTTGTCTTTAGTCTAAGTCCTAGTCTGTATGCCCTGCTGCTCTTTGCCTGTTTAGATTAATCCATCCTCTCCCTGGAATCCTTGTTACCTCAGTGTTATACTCCCTGACTTCAGACATTCCCTCATTTTCTCCTACCTCCTAAGCTGCCATCCTTCATCACAGTACCTTCCTTATCCACTATATTGCCTTAACTTCCCTATTACCTAGTATATTCACTTGAATACCTTCAGACTTGGATCCCTTGCCTTGTCTTGTTCCCTGATCCTACCAGTTATTACCCCTAGCTTCAGCCTCAACCTCCCTATTACATCCTACCTGCAACCCATATTACCTACCTTTCAAGTCCCTTATAATATCCATCCAAATCCCCATAACATCTTTCCTAAATTCCCCTATAACAGTCTGAGATATCCTTTGAACTCAGATCTCCCAGATTCCAGATCTACTGTGCTTCCTAGAGAAGGAGGAAGTATGGAAAGATAAATATTTATTTTGTGGTCTAACTCTATTCCCTTCATCATTTGGAGTAGGGGGTTGTGTTTTGGGGACATGTCATGCCTCATGGTATATAAAACTCCTAATCTATATTAAAAAACCCATATACTACTGTATTTAGTGTATAGTGACTTCATGGGCAGCATAGGGCCCCTGTTGTTTGCCACAGGTTCAAATATCCTCCATCTTTCCAAATGGCATTAACATTTTGCCAAGTTATTCTCTCTAAGCTAGGCCAGTATGTGGAGGAATCTGGAAGCCAGTTTTAGTAGCATGGAGAAAACGCACAGTTTCTGAGTCTGCAGAGTATGTGGCCTGTACAATATGGTAAAACCTAGAAGGAGCATTTTATGCACTTTAGGGTCAGGATACAATTAATGATGTTACTCTACTAATTGGCAACATCCACCACTTGATTAGAATGACCAGAGGCAGCATAATATTTCCCCTTCTGTACATTTTTAACCTATAAATGGACCTTGCTCTTTTCCTCTTTTTTTTTCCTCCAGAACTTTTCTAAAACATCCCCTTGAGCTTTCTCTTTCTGTGACCTTTCTGTTCTTAAAAGAAATCTTTGGCATTTGTGCAGCCCTTATTCTGTACCACAAAATCTAATGCTTTACTGCATCCTGATTTGAAGCGATGGAATTTTAGGATCACACAACCTTAGAATTTTAAGGCCAGAAGGAACCTCAGAGTCATCTAAAGAACATGGGAAAAGAACCAGGCTCAGAGGGAGAAAGCCTCATTCTTTCCTGCAGGGATCCTTGATTCTGAGCTCCTGGGGACTTCAGTGGTCCTTTTGTTCAACCTCCTTCATTTTACATATGAGGAAAATGCAAACCAGGGAGGCTAAATGGTACTTAACAAAGGTCATACAGGTAGAATGCCTCAGAGACAGCATTTGAATCAGAATTCTCCGACTCCAGAGGCAGTATTTTTTTTCAAAACACCAGGACTAAGAAGTCAATGATATACTTTAGTCAAACTCTTAAAAACTGATGCTCTCTTCTTGTTTCTCTCTTTCAAGCTCGCTTCACCCTCTTCTACTCCATCCCTGTTGTGTTTGAAAATTTGTGCCTATTGTGTAGAAGTTTTCATTCTGATGAATGTGACATGGTGTGTGTGCATGGAGGAGGGGTCTGGGTCTGGATTTAATTTTCTTGGTATGGAGAATTCCTATCTGGAAAATAGCTCCACCTATTTAGTCTGGCAGTTTGGCCCTAACTTATCTTAGACACTTACCTGGGGCCCAAGAAGTTAAGTGGCATCTCCCTGGTCATATAGGCATTATAAATTTTGGGCAAAATTTGAATCTAAATTTTCCTCACTCCGAGGCTGACCATCTAATCATGATTTCATACTGATCCTTTCGTTCCTTCCCAAATGACTGCTTACAAAATAGTTTCTCTGTTGGACTTGGAGAGTAGACATTTAAATTTTTTTAAAAACAAAATTCATATTTGCAAAAGGTCACAAAAAATACCCCTCATTGTGTTCCCTCTGTGATGCACCCCAGGAAGCTGCCTACCTTTTCCCTTTGATCCAAACTCTGCTATCTTATTTTGTGCTCTGGGCTTGTTTTGTTTCCAGAGTAAGTACTTGGATGGCAAAGCTCATGACTTATTTTTCTTTATATTCTCCACCTTGATTAGCACAGTAGGTGTTCAATCAAGATTTGTTAATTGACTTGATTTGGGATGCCCTCATTTTGTTGTCCCTAACAACACTTGTGAGCTAACTATAGCTATACCATATATGTTTGGAATCTAAGGATCCCTGGAAGCATAGATGACTATGGAATGTTTTTTGGGGGAATAAGTTAGAAATCTGTCTCAGAGTATCTGAACTTGTTTATCCCTTGCTTTTCATTTTCCTAGTTCCTGTGGATAATGGTAATACATTATGAAGCTTTTCCTGGAGCCTGGCCAGGTTTTAAGGTATTTAGGAGACTTTCAAAGGGGAAGGGTAATCTTTGAATTGGGGTTTGGTTTCTCTCTGTTGGTTGAGATCCATGTTGGATAGAAAATACATGTTTGTACAGATGTGAGTATAAGAGGCATTTGGGAAATGAGGAAGTGATATAACTTCAATAAGTTCTTGTCAATCTTAGATAAATTATGTCAAGGTTGTCTATGTTGAGTATACTCTCTAAACTGGGAAACATAAAATTAATCAAAATAATGAATAAGGTAGATTCTCTAAATATATGGTTTTTGTTGGAATGAAAATTTGGATGGACATATTTCTGAATGAATTTAATAATAAATCATTAGAGACAGCAAATTGGGACCAATGTTAGTTTAAACTAGTTGGGCAGAGGATAGATGATAGATAGATAGATAGATAGATAGATAGATAGATAGATAGATAGATAGATAGATAGACAGATAGACAAGATTTGTTATTGAATTGTTTCAGTTGTATCTGACTCTTCATGATCTCATTTGGAGATTTCTTACTTTATCCAAAGATATTTGCCATTTCTTTCTCCAGCACCCTTACAGTTGGGGAACTGAGGCAAACAGGGTTAAGTGACTTTGCCCAGGGTCACAAAACTAGTAAGGGTCTGAAGCTAGATTTGAACTCAGGAAGATGAGGCTTCCTAACTCCAGGCCAGGTGATGAAGATTAAAGGAGATAACAGTAAGAGCTTTGTAAACCTTTAAATGGTATATAGAATATTTAAAAAGTCAGTGCAGTTTTAAGTTTTAAAATTCTTTCTGGGAGAAAAGTTAGGTGGCTCAGTGGATTGAGAGCCAGGTCCAGAGACAGGAGGTCCTGAGCTTAATTCTGGCTTCAGATACTTCCCAGATATGTGACCCCAGGCAAGTCACTTAGCCCCCATCCTAGCCCTTTATCGTTTTACTGCCTTGGAACCAATACAAAGTATTGATTTTAAGACAGAATTTAAAGGTTTAAAAAAATTCTAAGTTCTAACAAGAACAACAACAAAAATGGGACAAATGCCATAATAATAAAAACTGCCAATTATATTATGTCCCAAAAGTATTAGTGTACTTTTAATTTAAAGCTATTATCCTTGGCTAGAATTACCAGAATTTTAGCTTAAAAGTTAGTTGTAGTCAAAAATTGCACTAAAATTTGGGGGGCATTGTGTATAAATGGCAGCTTTTATTATCATTATTTGTCTCATCTTTGTTGTTGTTGGGATTCAAAGAAAGGTATTCCTGGGGCCCATTGATACTCTGCTATTATTCTTTTATATTTTACAGGCTATTATCTCATCATATGGATATAAAAACCTTTTTGTACTAGAATACAAGGTAAACTTTTCTTTTCTAGGCTCCCAGAAAACATCCTCAGTATACCTTCAGTTAGAGACAGCATGAAAGGGATGATAAGTACCTCATCCTGTGCTTGCTTCATTTTGATCTCCTTGGCCAGGTTTCTATACTAGGGAAAAAAATCATCCTCATCGCCTCCTCTTCTCCTCCTCTTCCTTCTTCTCCCAACCTTTGTCACATCTTTCCTAAAAGCCTCCTTCTCTCTTCTGACACTGCTACCACCATCATACAGGCTCTCATCACCCCACTTGTTGGCTATTGCAACAGCCTGCTTGTTGGTCTTCCTGCTTTAGAACTCTCCCTCCTCCAGTCCATCCTCCACTCAACAGTCAAAGTAATCTTCCTAAAGTGTAGGTCTGGCTATATGACTTCGCAACCCCCATTCAACAAACTCCAGTAGCTCTCCATTACCTACAGGACCAATCATAAAACGCTCTTTTTAGTTTTTTAAGCCCTTTATTCTCTGCCTTCATAAACTTTCTATCTTGCCAGTATTCTTTCACCTTACTCCCCATTCATGTACTCCACTATCCACTGATGGTGGCCTTCTTTTTTTTCTTCAAACATGGGACACCCCCTCCCATCCCTGAGCATTTTTTGTTGTCCCCCATGCCTAGAATGTTCATCTTCCTGATCTCTGCCTCCTGGCTTCCCTGACCTCCTTCAAATCTCAGCTAAAATCCCAGTTTCAGCAAGATACCTTTGCCCTTCCTCCTTAATTTTAGTGCCTTGAGTTGACTTTCAATTTTCTCTGCATTTATCTTGTTTATATTTAGTTATTTTTTATGTCGTCTCCCACATTAGACTGTGAGCTCATTGAGAGAGAGGTCAGGGTCCCCCCCCTCTCCAGTTTTTTTCATATTCCCAGTGCTTAACTCAGTGCCTGACACATAATAGCTGCTTAATAAATACTAGTTGACTGACTGAAAGACTTTGGTGAAGTGGTGGAAACTGTGCAATATGTCATTAAAGCTATTAAAATTTAGCATGTACTAGATACTTAAGAAGACAGTCAGTTGGATGAAATTGCATACCAGAAGCCTTCTAGGCTTTATAAAGTGACAGATAGCAAATTTCCCTACTATGAATACAGGCCCAAAGTATCTGAAAGAAATTGGCAAATAAACTATATCAGAACTGTTAATATTTGTAAAAAGCACTTAGTATAGTGTCTGGCATTTAGGCACTATATAAATGCTTATTCCTTTCCTCTCTCTCTAGCATCATCAATGGGTATAAGTGTTGCCCACAACCATTAAGACATAACATTGATCTATTAAAAATTTAAACACATTTTAGTAGCTGTTGCCATATTGAATATTCATAATTACCAAACTACTTGGAATGAAATACTTTCAACATATATTCTTCTTAGGAGAAAAAAACCATAAAATCATGAGAGGATACATGTCTTCTCTAGTATTGGAGTTGTTCCAAAGATTATTATTTTTATTATTACTATTATTATTATTATATTCTTCCATTAAATTCATTCTGCTACATCTCATCCTGGCTTTGAGGCAACCTCAGCTTCATAAAGACTGTGCTACCAAAGCCGTGTCCAGCAAGTTGGAAAGACTTTGAGGCTGGGGCCAGTGGATTAGCCTACTTAGATTTGGAGAGGGTTATCTTCAGGTTGACCACAGACAGAGTGATGATTTTATTTTTATTCAGAATTCAGAGATTGTCTATATATAAAAGAGTGGACCTTTGTATTGTGGAGGGAGTACCTATTTTCAGAAGTTACACATTCCTTGGCTTATTCTTGCCCTCATCTTCTAAATCTGATGTCACTGACAGGGAGAGAAACTGAGGTTGGCTAGCAGTGGGCACATATATGTCTGGAAGATTTTAGGGTGGAGGATGCCAGATAGATAGGAAGTCAAGGGTGCCAGGTAGAAGGAATTGATCTACCCAGAGCAGAGGCGGTCTGACCAACAGAAACATCGTCTCTAGAGCCAGAAGATGTGAGTTTAAATTGACACCTACTTCCATTATGACTTTGGTCCAATCATCCAGTTCCTTTGAGCCTTAATTTTCTAATTTGTAAAAGGAGAATATCGGACTAGATAACCACTGAGGTTCCTCCTAGCTCCAAAATTATCATCATCTGATTTTGAAGAAGTCAAAATACTGGAGTCTCTCTGGCTGTTCTGTATCCTCTTAGCTATAGGCAAGAAGAATTCACAGAGGAGGGGAAGCATTAGCACATTTAACAAAATTCAGTGGGCCTGTTCTTGGATGCTCATTGATGGAAAACTGTCAGTAAAGCCTGGCCGCTCAGAAACTCAGAGAAAGCAGTGATATCAGTGGCTCCATTCTTATCAACTGCTGAACCCCATTCCCACCAAAGCAGTTTGCCCAATGTGATATTTCATAATGGCAGGGATTTCTCTGGTGCTCCTAATCTTTTCCCTCATTTTCTGGAGAAGATTTTTACAGAGGGGAGAATAAATAATGATTCAATATCTAAGATTTCTGAGTATTCTCTTATATCTTGACTGGTTTTTTGCCCTTTTAATGTCTGTAGTTTATTCTTTAACTGGTTCTATGCGTTTCAGGTTTGAGATTTTAGGTGTCACCCACTGAATCAGAATTTTAGTCATTGACATAAAAGGAAATTTATCTATGTGTTTTTTTGGAAGATATAGATTCATTGGTAGGAGAAAAAGATAATTTCTATTTGTGGGTCACCATGACAAGGAGACAAGAGACTGGTCTGAGATGGTCAGATTATGAACAACCATTATTTTTAATAAAAAAAAATCTTGACCCCAAATTAGGTTCCTTTAAAATATATTATAAGGGGGCAGCTAGATGGTTCAGTGTATAGAGAGTCAGTCCACAAATAGGAGGTCCTGAGTTCAAATATGTCTTCAGACACTTCCTAATTTTGTGACCATAGGCAATTGATTTAAACACCATCCCCTGTCCATTCCTTATATCTTTTCTGCCTTAGAATCAGCAAAATCAGTCTAAGATGGAAGATAAGGGTGTGTGTGTGTGTGTGTGTGTGTGTGTGTGTGTGTGTGTATAAAATAACTTTTGTTTTATATTGCTCATATTTTGCCCTGCATCCACCTTTCTCCTATAGAGCCATTCCTTATAACAAAGATTTTTAAAAACATGTAATAGGAAAAGAGAACCCATCAAAACCAATCAAGATAATGAAAATATGTGATGTTAGATGTAACATTCCATACCTGTGTCAGACCCTTCTCCCATCTCTGAAAAGGAGTTTAGGGGAGAAGAAAAGCCACTTCTAATAGCTCTTCTTTTGGGCCAAACTTGCTATTTATACTTTCCCACCATTCATATTTAATTATTTTGTGGTTATTCTCTCTCTGCCCCTGACACCCCCCCACCCCTATAATTTATACTGATGTAGTCATTGTTCATGTTATTTTCCTGGCTTTGCTTCCTTCATTTTGTATTAGTTCACATAAATCTTTCCATGCTTCTCTATATTCATCTTGTGAATCATTCTTATAATAGAGTAATATTCAATTTCATTAGCCATTCCTCCAATCAGTAGGTATCTCCTTTGTTTCTAGTTCTTTCCTACCACAAAAAATAAAATGTGACTATAAATCTTTTGGTGTCAGTGAGGCCTTTCTTTTTGTCAGTAATCTCCTTGGGATCTATGCCTTTGGGTCAAACATTTTTGCTACTTTCTTTTCATAATTCTAAATTGTTTTTCTGAAAGTTGTACCGGTTCACAACTCTACCAGCAATATATTGGTGTGACTGTCTTCCTACAAATCCTCTAGCATTAATTATTCCTACTCTTTTGTTATCTTTGCCAGTTTTCTGACTGTGAGATCAAACTTCAGGGTTGTTTTAATTGACATTTCTTTCATGTGGTAGTTAATAGTTTATAATTCTTCATTTGGGAACTATTTTTCACATTGCTGAATTAGTTACTTTATCTCTTTTCTGAGATTACAGCTCTGAGGTTACAGATCTGTCACCATCAGGAAAGTACATGCAAAGAAGATGATAGCACCCTTCCATTCCTGCTGGGAAAGTCCAGAATGAAAGGGTGCTATTATCTTCCTTGCATGTACTTTCCTGATGGAACAAGCTTCACAAAGGACTTAGTTCACTGGAGCTGGTCCCTAGATGGCGGGGAAGAGAATAAACATTTATATACTACCTATATAAATGTGCCAGGTTCTGTGCTAAGTGCTTTATCTTTTTTTTTTAATAACCCTTATCTTTTATCTTGGAATCCATACTGTTCCAAGGCAATAGAGCAATAAGGTCTAGGCCAGTGATGGGCAAACTATTCCCTGAGGACCAGATCCAGGCCATAGTTTGCCCATCACTGCCTTAAGCAATTCCCTAATCACTACATCTGGACTCTAGGCAATTGGGTTTAAATTACTCAGGGTCACATAGCTAGGAAGTATCCGAGGCCAGATTTGAATCCAGAACCTCCCCTCTTCAGGTCTCACTTTCTATCCAATGACTAGATTCAACCACTCTGTGAGGTAGGTGCTGTTATTATCTCCATTTTACTGCCGAGGAAACTGAGATAAATAGAAATTAAGTGATTTGCTCAGGGTTATTCAGCTAGGAAGAGTGTCTGAAGCTGGATTTGAACTCATGTATTCCTGACTTTAGACCTAGCATTCTATCCACTGAGCCACTTAGCTTATAGGAAGAGGAGCTTTCCCCCTCCACACACACACACACATATCCCCTGAAATGTAGATTCAGCAAATATTTCTCATTATGGGTATATGGTCACTGAGTCATCGTACAAAATGCATTGTGAGGAGCCTTGCAATTTATTCAAAAGCACCTAGTCCAAGGCTCACTACTTAGGAGAGAATGAAGGCACATGGGTACAAAAGAACATGGTTTTCCTCTCTGCCAATAATCAGATCAATTTCTGACCACTTCCGTTCCCTCAGCTGGACAGCTGATAGAGCTCTGGGATTAGGGGAATGGGTCCAGCCAGTGACCTGCATTTTCTTAGCTAATACTCCTCTGCCAGGATAGTTAGTATACTTACCAGGAGAGAATGGCTACGAGCATCCTCCTTTTCATTGGGTTATGGAGAGAAAAAAATAGCATTTATTGTTATCACCTATCCACTCAGTATCACAGGTGACAGAGAGTGGGGGTAATGGCAAATTGGATTTGTTAGACAGGTCCGAATTGCCCCACATCCTCTGGGAACTAGGAAGCCCTTCCTCTTCTAGGAGGTGGAAACAAGGATCTGATGCCTTTGGGATACAGATGACTATGAGTCAGTAGACAGTCAATAAATAGTTATTAAGTACTAGACATTTTGCTGAAGCACTGGGTATATAAAAAAGAGGCAAAAGACAGCCCCTGCCCTCAAGATATTCAAAATATAATGATGAGAACTTCTCATTCATCTAAAAGCCAAAAAAATATTTTTTTCTTTGCTTCTGGCCATAAGCAAGCTACTGGGTTCCTCACCCTATACCCTTAATATGGGGCAAAATGAAGACAGCTGCAAGTATAGGGAAATCATTATAAATCCAATGAAATAAAATTCCTATGTGTAGTTTTCAGTCCTTCAGTTAGTTGGTCACATCTTTGTTGGTTATTTGTATGCTAGAGGGAACAGAATTTGTAATTAGAAGGACTACACAGTGTGAAATCACAAACTGTATTTTTTTCATACTTAAGATAAAGAAAATAGAGATCAGATGAAGTTTTTTTTAATTTCAAAGTAAAATTTTAATGAAATTATTATATTAATTGCTACACCCAGTCCTTCAAGTACTGAAAGTGTTAATAGTCACTGTAAGGTTTCCTACAAGAAAGAAAACATATTCTTTACTCTCAATACAGTTGGAGTAATAAGATTTATTGCGGAAACAATTGAAAGACTTGCTTAGGAGGAATAGTGGGGCAAGGAGGGAGTGTGGACTCATCTTCCTGAGTTTGAATCCAGTCTCAGATACTTGCTACATGACCCTGGGCAACTCAATTAACCCTGCTTGCCTCAGTTTCCTCACCTGTAAAATGAGCTGGAGATGGAAATGGCAAACCACTCTGGTTTTACCCAAAATGGGGTCGTAAAGAGTCATACAACTGAGAACAACAACAGCAATAATCCAGAATATAATGATATACTGAATTGTAGGGAAGATATGTAGTCCCTGAGGAGGAAGTAAGGAAGATTTTGTTAGAATGAATAGGATTTGAATAAGCAGAGAGGAGAAAATGGCCTGTGTGGTGATATCTGAGCTGGACTCCTCAATTCTGTTAAATTATTGCTCTCAGTTGGCAGGGATTTTGTCTTCCTTTCTTGATAATTTACATTGTTCCGTGTAAATGTAACTGGTTAATAAAGTTGGTTCTGATACAAAATACATTCTCTAGGCCTTGAGAGACTGGAGAAAATGAAATTTCAGGTGAACTGAATATTAGGATAATCTCTTATGCTGCCAAGCAGAGTCTTTACTCCTGAAACAATGAGTGTCCTGTCACAAAGCACTCATGCCCTCAGGTTATTTCCAATCAGACCACTTCCCAGATAACTACCCAATCCCAGACTTAGATCCTCCCAATCTCTACCTCACTCATTATGCCTCCCAGTTTAGTTCTATTACTGTAGCTTAAATATTCATGATAGTCTATCTTGTATGGTTTCCTAAGAGTTTCTTTTGGGTAGTTTGGTCCCCTGAACTAGATTTTAAACCCTTTGATATTCTTGATTTAAGAAAGTAGACAGCTGATCTTTTTGTCTCCTCCTACTCAGTGCTTCAGTCATATCCTTCCTCCTTTATCATTGCCCTCCAATACCAATTTCTGCTTCTCTCATTTTCTATAGATTAATACATTGTACTCAGCCAACCAGTGGAAGGCTAAACTAATCAAATGGATTATGTCTAATTTCAGGGAAGAAGTGATATTGAGGATTGGATCACTTTCCATATTTAACTCCCACAGTTGTGTTCTGGGTTTGCCAATCTGACCTCAGCTCTGCCAGTAAATCACTAAGTGACTTTGGTTAACTACTTTAACGTCTCTGATTCCCAATTTCCATTGTATGATGGGAATAATGATTCCTCTACAGGATATATGTAGTTGAGGAATAGATGAGCATTTGGAAGGATGTTTCAAGAGGGATTTCTGTTTCAAATAAGAATTGAACTATGCCTCTAAGGTCCTTTCCTACTCTGAGATTTTATGATTTTATGAGTCTGATACCTGCCCTACTTTCTTCTGTCTTTTGTTGAGAGGAGCAAATGAGATAATAGATTTAAAAAAAAGTGCTTTGTAAAGTAAAAAGTGCCACACAAGTGATATAAGGATCATTATTATTATACATCTTCAGCTAAGAAGTTTTTTTAAACATGTGGATTTTGTAGATAATACAAGTTTATCTGAAAAAGTTAATGTTAAGTATCCAAATGAATAATTTTTTTACAGAAATCTTTGCTTTCTTAAACAGAGAACACTGACTATTACTATATCTTGATGACTCAGGATCATCCATTAATGTGTGTTTGTCTTGTGCTATATAAAATGATGCCCTCAGGGCTGATTACAATCCACAGAGTTGTTTGGCCTGTGAACAAATAAAAATAATATTTTTTTATCTTGTTCGGTCATTTTTCAATCATGCCTTTGCAATCCCATTTAGGATTTTCTTGGTAAAGATATTAGAGTGGATTTCCATTTTCTTTTCAAGTTCATTTTAGACATGAGGATCTGAGGCAAACAAGGTTAAGTGATGTACCCACGGTCACACCGTGAGTAAGTGTCTGAGGTCCAATTTGATCTCAATGCAATGAGTCTTCCTGACTCCAGGCCCATCACTTTATCTGCTGTCACATCTAACTGCCCTGAGCAGCAAAAATATAGCAGCCTTTATATAGCACTTGAAAGTTTGTGATTTTATTATATATTATCTCATTTTATCCTCACTGAAACCATTGAAGGTAGGTATTATTATTATCCCCATTTTTAACTGAAAGAGAGGTTGAATAACTTGCCTGAAGTCACAGTTATCAGATGTCTGAGGCAGGTTTTGAACTCAGATCTTTCAGATTCCATTTGAAAAGCACTAGCTACCTAATACCACCTAAATTGCCCCAAATTACTATAGTTTTTGAATTCTTCTGTGTGTATTTTTAAAATCATTTTTTGCCTCTTTCCATCTGATGTCAGCCTGTCAGCTGAGCTGTATCTTTTCCTCACTATCAGTATGCTTGCTTTTAGCAATTCCCCTTGAAATTTACTTCTTCAAATAGAAATTGTGCTAGGAAAACGGATAATCAAGCCTATTAGAATTATATCAGAAACAAGAATAAACAGAATTTAAAAGAGGGACTGGGGGGGGGCTCCCCTGTGAATAAAATGCATAGGTTTGGGTACTTGGACTTGGCAAACATCTGAGTTTGCAAACTGACATATTGTCAGTGGCTTTTATATTTTCTTCTTGGCTCCAATAGTGTGTTCCAGATAGTTAAGGCTGCTAGGTAAGTGACCCTTAGATAAGTATGATATAATAATAACAATATGAAGAGGATGAGGATGATGATGATGATGATGATGATGATGATGACGATGACGATGATGATGGTGGTGGCATCTGAGTGACATTTATACAGTGATTTTATGAGTTACTACTTAGTTAGCAATCATTTTCTGATAAAATCCTTATGACATCCCTAGAGAAAGATAAGTATGTATCATAATTTCCAGAATCTTTGACATTTGGGGTCCTCAAACCTCTGACACTTGACATGCCCTTAAGAAGAGGGGAAGGCTCAGAAAATATCATCAAGAAAACAGCTGATCCTGACCTTGTTACTGAAATACATTCCAGTCAGATCCTTGCGGTGGTCTCTAGACATCAGACTTTGACAATTCAGCCATGTACCCAAGACCCTCCCACACTGTCCAGGGGGAACATGTACTCAGATATAACACAACAGGAAAGTTATTCCATTCGGCAACCCTTCACACTCTGCCCTTCTAAGCTCCTACATTTCTCTCACGAGCTCCTCCAAGTCCACAATCAAGCTTTTGTTAGTTGTTTCCACATTAATTTGCCCAATGGCCACCTCAGCATAGGAAGAGTCTGATGGACCCCCTTCCCCTCACCCCTGCCCCTGGCAGCCTTCATTCCCCATAACTTGGCCCTTCTGCCCTTTTTTAATGCTAACATGTATGCCCCATTTTACAGACAAGAAAAATGATGTCAGAGAGGCTGGGCATCCAAATCACCTAGTATGTCTGGTTGGACCTTGCAGTGGAGCCGAGGTCTTTGGATTCTAACCCCGGAGCCCTTTTCACTCCATCACAGTAGCAATACCAAGAAGCTTGGAGGGACCACATCGCATCTTCCTCCTCCAGGGCAGCCCAGCCAGTTTCGTAGGACCTCAGAACTCAGCTGTCCTCCTGAAAGCAGAGGACTGTATATTTGAGCCTTGGTCTGTTCTCGGCACATGCTCACTAATGCTCTCTTTCTTCTCTAGGTCAGTCACAGGCTTGGATAAGGAGCCTGACCTTGTACACATGGAGGCGAGGACGACTGACGGATGTGAGTGCTGCAGAAGCAAGGTTGATACACAGTGGTGCTGAGCTGGGGCCAGGGGGAACCAGCCATTCCTCTCTCATTTACATTTTAATGGACTGGGAAGATGTAGGATGCAGAGCTCCATTACTGACATCTCTCCTTATCTCTGACCTCTTGGGCAGCAAGGAGGCAGGGGGAAGGGAGGAAGCTTCTTCAGTCTTTTGAGAAGCCCCATGGAAATAGGCCAATGTGGGCCAATCTCCAAAACACTTTTTTGGCCTTTAGAGGAAGAATTTGGACAGGAGAGTATTCACAGTTTTCTCCATCATAATTTCATGCTGCCCTTGGTATAATTCTAAAAGAAACATATACCAACACACAGTGTTTATTTTAAGTGTTTTGCATTTTTATGAAGATGTATTCTCTTTAAGAAAATGTGCTATGCAAAACTCAGATTTGCTCTATTCCAATAGGCAATTAGGTAATTATTTGAATTATCACATGGTAAGCACTTTAAAAAATGCTTATTGACCAATAGGACTCATCTTCAAGACCCCTTTAAATGGCATTTTCCCTGTAGATAGGCAACTAACATTTATTAAACCCGATGTGCCAGACATTAAGGGCAAATTGAGAGAGGGATGGGGCACAATAGACATCCCTGTTCTCTCTTGCTTCAGGTTATCTTTGTAAGGATGGGATTTGTTATTTGTTTGGTTATTACTGGCTCTCTTATTATTACATCTTTTATCTACTTGCTTGTATACATGTTAGATTCCTCAGAAGGAAAGAGAAGACTTGAGAATGATACTGAGTTTTCAGTATATTGTGGCTCCTTAAATAGAAATAAGAGAAGGATGGAATGAAGGGAAAAGATGAATTCTTTTTTAATATACTGATAAGACATTATCCCATTGGATAAGTAGAGGTGATGTGGAACAAGAGTTAAGGAGAAATACTTCAGCTACATATGTCTATAAATATAAATCTAGATGTAGATATGCCTCTGGGACTACTTATCTTTATAACTATACCTGTATATATTTGTAAAAATATAGATGTATCTATGGATATGTTGAGACAGAGAGAGAGAGAGAGAGAGAGAGAGAGAGAGAGAGAGAGAGAGAGAGAGAGAGATCTGAAAGTCACATGCAGAGACATGACAAACTTGAACTCACCAAAGAAGAGAATACACAGAATCAATAAAGGTCCAAGAGTAAAGATTTGGAGAACACAAGGGCTTATGGTAGTGTATAATAGTTGATTAGAAGAAATAGTAAGACACATAGGACAGTTATAAAGAAATAAGATTAGGATAGCATCATGGAAGGCAAGAAAAGAGGGACTATCTGCTTAATTTCTGGAACTGTGTAGTCATATTCTGTAGTTTGTGATATCAAAACATCAGATCAAGGAGGATGAGGATTGAAAACAGGCCATCCTGATGGCTATGCCTAGAGCTCCTTGGTTCCAATTTGGCTGCAGACACTTCTTTTTGTGTGATCCTGGTTAAGTCACTTAATCTCCATTGCCCAGCTCTTAACATTTTTCTGCCTTGGAACCAACACACGAAGGTAAGGTTTTAAAAAGAAAATGGAAAGAAAAAAGACTCTCAGATTAATTTAGCGGTTTCAAGATCACCTTTGTTCTTTGATAGAATATTTTCAGAAGGGTGATAGGGTTAGAATAGAGTTCAAGAAGCCAATGAATCATGAGGAATTAGCTGCAACAAACATAAACTATATTTTATAATTAGGTAGTAAAATGCAAGTGGAAGCAAGATTGCCATTTTTAAAGGATAGATGAATCCTGAGTACATTTATTGGTATTTAGGAAGAAAGAAAGAAAGAAAGAAAAAAGTAAAGAAGGATTCACCATGTACCTTTACCGTGTGTTAAGTATTAAATATTTTCTTATTTGATCTTCACAACAACCCTGAAAGGTAGGTATGACATCTCCATAAAAGTTGAGGAAACTGAAGTAGGCAGAAATTAAATGACTTGCCCAAGCTCACACATGTGTCAGAGGCTGGATTTGAACTCATCTTCCTTATTTCAGGCCCAACTTTATTCATTATACTGTAAGTCATATAATCAGCCAGATGCTTTCCCCCCCAAAGGATTATCATATAGTGGTGATATTAGACAAAATGGACTTATAATGGGCTTAGTCAACATGGCTACAATATATGGGGTTCAGTCCTCCTTCTTATATTCACAGGCTGGGATCCTCCAAAGGCAACTTGACTACCACAAATCAGGGTTCTAGGAATTCGGCTTCTAATGCTGTTATGCTTTCTGTTAATAGTCAACAGCCTCAATTAGCCTTTACCAAAGGCATTTATTTACAGACATTTCCTCCCAAACTACAGGAACACAGTCTTTTTAGAAATATAAACAGGTCCATGGGAAGAAGGGCTTAGGGTATAATGGCAGCAAGATATGTGTATAGGATACACGTAAAGTAATAGAAAATCACAACTCTTGGAGCTTTATGGCCTAAAAATCCCTTTATTAAGTCCAGGAATGGAGGGAGAGAAAAGGAAAGAAGGAAGGAAGGAAGGAAGGAGGGAGGGAAGGGAAGAGGGCAGGAAGGAAAGAAGGAAGGAATGGAGAAAGAAAGGAAGGAAGGAAGAAAGAAAGAGAAAGAAAGAAGGAAAAAAGAAGGAAGAAAGGAAGGAAGGAAGAAAGAAAGGAAGAAAGAGAGAAACAAAGAAAAAGAGAAAGGGAAAGGAGGAAAGAAAGGAAAAAAGAAAGAGAAGAAGGGAAGGATTCTTCTAGTTGCTTTTTAACGTGCTATCTATTCAGTTTTCTATATCTGTGTTTCTTTCCATATGTTTTCTTTCTGTTCTAGATTGGATGTGTTATATCCTATTGTTCTCGGCACTCTGATTCCAATCTGCTACTAGTCCAGGCTTTTTGATGATGTGTTCAGAGGAAAAGGGGAATGGCTAAGGAACAGACAGGAAAAAATCTTTCCTTTCCCCCACCAAAAATGATTTCATATCTAGATCTTGGCTACAATCCTATATCTGGAATCCTCTGAACTGAGATCATCTAATTATGGACTGTTCTACCACTTCACTGATGAATGCATAACTGATTTGATATTTTTATATGTAGGCCAAAGGGTGTAAATTGATCTCTGCCAATTATAAGATAGTTCCTATATGGTATCATTTGCATTCATCCAATAACTAGAACCCCATAAGATTCATTAATATTAGTTAAGGACTCATTCATACCTTATAAGGAGATTATAGAACAATTCCTTAGTGCTTAGTTTAAACTATTGATTAATTCAATTGTGGTGTCTAGACCTTTTGTGTTTGTATTAATTGAGGTGGCCCCCTCTCTTTACATTCTCCAATTCAGGAATGGGAGTGAAAAAGCAGACAATTGTGGGGGGAAAGGGTGAGAACATGGCCCTGGGCTATAGCTTGGCATATTATAAATTTCAGAATGTCAAGGGATTAATATTTCAGTGGTGAAGGCCAGCATGTAGTTAGGAGTCTAAACAAGTGTGGAAAGTGAACTAGAGCAAAGATGATGGGTAGGGAGAATAGGAAGAGATGGAGTAGATAGAGGCCATAATGGAGAGACAGACAGACAGACAGGCAAACAGAGTCAGAGAGAAATAATATAAGAGAACAAGAGATCATGGGAATTTCAGAATTCAAGATAATGGGGATAGAATAGTCTAGGGTGTCTGACATCAGTGAGGTCTAAGTTGTGATCACTTCTCTTTGGTGGTCAAGGAGGCTAATGAACTGGGAAGCCTGGGTGTTAAGCTTTACATCATTATAAATACCAGAATCATCAAGGCTAAAGGCAGGAGTTGTGATGGATAAGACTGATCTGGATAATGGACCCCATTAGGAAGGAAGGAAAATGACCCAGAGGCTGGCAAGTGACACCAATGGAAATGTGTATAATATATAGAATGATGGTATGGATCTGAAAGAAGTAGAGATTGCTAAGTGATGGCTGCAGAAGAAGAGTCTTGAAGTAGTTGTGGGAAGTATAGACTTGCCTTCTCTTGTTTGGGCTTGTGAAGGAGAGACCTCTAATTCCAATTGGCTTTTGCCAAGAGATAGCAGTTGTTCCTCTTTTCTCAGTGGCAAGTGGCCCCTACATTCCTGACTATCTCATGAAGGGAGAGCAAAAATATTTAATGTAGCCCATAACTACATACAAAATAAGAATATAAGCATATCCTTAATAGCATTGTTAACTGATTCCATGGAGACATAGTATTTGAGAAAATGATGTCCCATAGGACGTGTTACCTATGTTATGGTTTGCAAGTACATTCCAGAATAACTAATATCTAGACTATAAATTATATATGTCAAGGGCTGAGACTATGGAATCTTTGTAAACCAATTACCCTCCATCTCCACCCCTCCTCCTGATAAATTCCCTTGGGGAGGGGGGAGAGGAGCTGAGCCACATGTACTGTTACTGGAGGCTCTGTGGTAGTAGGGGGCTAAAGGAACAACGAAGCTAATTACAATCCTGAGGTTCTGATATACTTTTTGTACTTCCAGGAAGGAATTATGATTTTTATGGTATGACTGATGTAGTACAGATATCTTATGCCTATTGCCTTGAATTTTGAAGAATCCCAATTGACCCTCCTGTCCACAAGTCAGAGCCCAGAGATCAAATCCTTTTATAATACTGTTTTGCTTTGATATGATAGGGGCAAGTTTTAGTGCATTAATTAAATGAAATTCATCAGTTACTAAACTGAAAAAGAAAGAGGAAGAAAATGACATATATCCACCAAATTAGATATCATAGACAATTAATAGCATCTTCATTCTATGAAGAAGGCTTAGAAATTTATGAGAAAATATTTCTGAAAAGAGCCAGTGCAAAATTCTTGACTTCAGAAAAAGTTGGGGTAAAATGCAAGTTGAAGTAAGTAAGCTAACAGAAGGAAGTATATTTGGCCTCAAAGGGATCACCAGGCTTTGGTGGTATAATGACTGGAATATGGTTCTTGAAGGGTATATATACCTCGTACAAAACCAGTTTCATAGGTAGAACAGTAGGTAGAATAGCATTGTAATAACTATACAACCATGTAAGAAAATCTAAGAACCAAGGGGGATTAAACATGTGAGCAAAGTTGGATGGATATTACCCTTAAACTATACAATAGAAAATCTGGAGAGAAAGAATATATAGGAATTTAAAAAACAAACTTGGCATAGAGACATGGTATTAAGGGAGACCAGTTATCTGGTCATCTGTTAGAGGTTTTTCTCTAACAGAAGCAATGTCCAAACACCTTCCCACTCCCCTCAAGAAATTTACAATCTGATATTATTTTTCCATAGATAGCATAATGAATCTTTTTTTTGTCAGAGTGATCTTAGTTTATACATCTAACTCAGGAACACATTTTTAATATTAAATAAGGCACAGTACTAGTAGTTTCCTCCTCTAAAGTAAATATAGTGAATAAATCAAAGATATAGGCCTGGAGGCAGAATTATCCAGATCTTGTGGCTGTTATCCTGAAGCAGATAGATATTTATTTATGTCAACTATATACACATGATTTTTTCACTTTAGAATTTGACTAAACACCTTACTATAGATTATCCTGGTTTGGAGATGCATATGCAAGTTGACAAAGTCCCCATCAGCAGTAGCAGCCCTAGTCTTGGCACCTTCTCTTTTTCCCTTCTCCCTAACTTCTCTGTTATTGTTGGAAGAATTATCATCTTCCTATTACTCAGGCTCATGAACTAGACATAATCTTTTACTCCTCACTCTCTTATCCAAATAATTGTCAAGTCTTGTTGATTCTACCTTCCCAGCATCTCTTATATATGCTCTTATCTTTCTTCTGAGTCTGCCATTACCCTGATTCAAATTATACTAGGAATATTATACTAGTTTACTAAGTTGTATATTCACCTGAAATCTTTCCCCACTCCTGTCTATCATCCACTTATTGGTAAAATTGATCTTCCCAAAGTATAGGTCTGATCATGCCACTCTCTTCTTCAGTGAACTCCAGTGGATCCTGGTAATCTCCTGAATCAAATATAAAATGTTTGTCATTAAAGCCTTTCACTATATGAACCACTCCTACCTTCCATTTCTTCTTATATCTTATCCCCTCCCTACATTTTCTGCAATCTCATGACACTGGTCTTCATGCTATTCCTCATGCATAATGCCTTCTCCTCCATCCATGTACATTTTCCTAAGTCTGTACCGAATATCTGAAATTCTCACCTACCTCATCTCCATCTCCTGGCTTTTCTAACTTCCTTCAAAGCCAAGATAAAAATCTGACCTCTGTGAAGTCTTTCCCAATCCCCCATTAATGCTATACCTTTTTAAAATTTAATCTAATTTTTAAATTTTATTTTTGAGAAAAATTGTTTACATGGTTACATGATTCATGTTATTACTCTCTCCCCCCAGAACCCCCCACTCCTGTAGCCAATGCACATTTCCACTGGTTTCTTCATGTGTCATCAATCAAGACTTATTTACAAATTATTGATAGTTGCATTGGTGTGGTAGTTTCGAGTCTACATCCGCAATCATGTCCTCATCAACCCATGTGTTTAAGCAGTTGTTTTTCTTCTGTGTTTCCACTCCTGTAATTCTTCCTCTGAATGTGGGTAGTGTCCTTTTCCATAAATCCCTCAGAATTGTCCTGGTTCATTGCATTGCTGCTAGTACAGAAGTCCATTACATTTGATTTTACCACAGTGTATCAGTCTCTGTGTACAATGTTCTCCTGGATCTGCTCCTTTTTTACTCTGGATCAGTTCCTGGAGGTCATTCCAGTTCACATGGAATTCCTCCAGTTCATTATTCCTTTGAGCACAATCTTATTCCATCACCAGCATATACCACAATTTGTTCAGCCATTCCCCAATTGACAGGCATACCCTCATTTTCTAGTTTTTTGCCACAACAAAGCACGGCTATAAATATTTTTTGTACATGCCTTTTTCGCTATGATTTCTTTGGGGTACAAACCCAGCAATGGTATGGCTGAATCAAAGGGCAGGCAATCTTTTAGCTCTCTTTGGGCAAAGTTCCAAATTGCCATCCAAAATGGTTGGATCAGTTCAAAACTCCACCAGCGATGCGTTAATGTCCCAATTTTACCACATCCCCTCCAACATTTATTACTCTCGCCTGCTGTCATTTTAGCCAATCTGCTGGGTGGGAGATGATACCTTAGTGTTGCTTTGATTTGCATTTCTCTAATTATTAGAGATTTAGAACACTTTCTCATGTGCTTATCGATAGTTTTGATTTCTTTATCTGAAAATTGCCTATTCATGTCCCTTACCCATTTATTGATTAGAGAATGGCTTGATTTTTTGTACAATTGATTTAACTCCTTGTATATTTGAGTAATTAGACTTCTGTCAGAGTTTTTTGTTGTAAAGATTTTTCCCAGTTTGTTGTTTCCCTTCTGATTTTGGTTGCATTGTTTTCATTTGTATAAAACTTTTTTAATTTGTTGTAATTGAAATTATTTATTTTACATTTTGTAATTTTTTCTAACTTTTGCTTGGTTTTAAAATCTTTCCTTTCCCAGAGACCTAACAAGTATACTATTCTGTGTTTGCCTAATTTTCTTATAGTTTCCTTCTTTATGCTCAAGTCACTCACCCATTCTGAATTTATTTTGGTGTAGGATGTGAGATGTGGATCTAAACCTAATCTCTCCAATATTCTTTTCCAATTTTCCCAGCAGTTTTTCACATATAATTGATTTTTGTCCCAAAAGATGGGCTCTTTAGTTTTGTCATAGATTGTCTTGCTGACATCACTTAGCCCAAGTCTATTCCACTGATCCTCCCTTCTGTCTCTTAGCCAGTACCATATTGTTTTGGTGACCACTGCATTATAATATAGTTTAATATCTGGTACTGGTAGGCCACCTTCCTTCACATTTTTTTTTCATTATTTCTCTTGATATTCTTGATCTTCTGTTCTTCCAAATGAACTTTGTTATAGTTTTTTTCTAATTCTGTAAAAAAGTTTCTTGGTAGTTTGATAGGTATGGCACTAAATAGGTAAATTAATTTGGGTAGAATGGTCATTTTTATTATATTAGCTTGTCCTTCCCATGACCAATAAATATTTTTCCAGTTGTTTAGATTTAGATTTAAATGTTTGCAAAGTGTTTTGTAGTTGTGTTCATATAATTCCTGTGGTTTTTTTTTTGATAGATAGATTCTTAAGTATTCCATATTGTCTAGGGTGGTTTTAAATGGTGTTTCTCTTTTTAACTCTTGCTGCTGTTATGTGTTGGAAATATATAGAATGCTGATGATTTTTGTGCATTTATTTTGTATCCTGCCACTTTGCTAAAGTTGATGATTATTTCTACTAGCTTTTTAGTTGATTCTCTAGGATTTTTAAGTATACCATCATATCATCTGCAAAGAGCAATAGCTTAGTCTCCTCATTGCCTATTTTAATACCTTAAATTTCTTTTTCTTCTCTAATTGCTACTGCTATTGTTTGTAGTACAATGTTAAATAATAGAGGTGATAATAGGCATCCTTGTTTCATACCTGATCTTATTGGGAAGGCTTATAAATTATCCCCATTGCATATGATGTTTGTTGATGGTTTTAGATATATACTGTTTGTTATTTTTAGGAAAGGTCCTTCTATTCCTATACTTTCTAGTATTTTCAATAGGAATGGGTACTGTATTTTTTCAAAGGTTTTTTCACCATCTGTTGAGATAGTCATATGATTTTTGTTTGTTAGCTTGTTGATATTGTCAATTCTATGTATGGTTTTCCTAATACTGAACCATCCTTGCATTCCTGGTATAAATACTATCTGATCATGATGGATAATCCTCATGATCACTTGCTGGAGTCTTTTTTCTAGTATTCTATTTAAGAATTTTGCATCTAGGTTCATTAGGGAGATTATGGTGATTCTCTTGAGTTCTGTGTTTGGGTCTCTCTGTTTAAGTCTGATTTTTTTCTTGATGAATGTTTGAAAGTCCTCAATTTTATTGAATGACCATACTTTCCCCTGTAATAATATAATCAGTTTTGCTGGATAGTTTATTCTTGGTTGTAGACCCAGTTCTCTTGCTTTCTGGAATATGGTGTTCAATGACTTCCAGTCCTTCAATGTAGATGCAGCCAGATCCTGTGTTATCTTAATTGTGGTTCTCTGACATCTGAATGACTTCTTTTTAGCAGCTTGTAATATTTTTTCCTTGGTCTGGTAGTTTTTTAATTTGGCTATAATATTCCTGGAAGTTGTCATTTGTGGATTAAATGTAGGAGGTGATCTATGGATTCTTTGAATTTCCACTTTTCCCTCTTGTTCAAGAATGTCAGGGCAATTGTCTGATAATTTCTTGTAGGATGATGTCTAAACTTTTTCTTTTATCATGATATTCTGGCAAACAAATAATTTTTTAATTGTCTCTGCTAGCTCTGTTCTCCAGATCTTTGGTTGAATCATTGAGGGTGTTTCATATTCTTCTCAAATTTTTCATTTTTTAAATTTTGTTTAATATATTCTTCCTGCCTTGTGAAGTCATTTGCTTCTAGTTGTTGAGTTCTGTTTTTTTAAAAACTGAATTTCATCCCTGGCTTTTTGGTCATCCTTCTCCTTCTCATCTGATTTTCTTTTTAGATAATCTTTTGCCTTCTTTGATTTGTTTTCAAGCTGGTAAATTTTGGCTTTTAAGACTTTATTTTCTTCTTTTATTTCATTCATTTCCTTTTTCAAATTGTCTTCAGCCTCTTTTGATTGCTTTTTTGAGTTCCTGAAGTTCTTGAGTTAATTGAATTTTGAGATCTTCCAAAGCCTGTTTCCAATTCGCTGGAGCTTCCTCATGTTCTTCTATTTCATTTGCTCTTTTTTCACTTCCTGGAAAGATGCTATCAATTATAATTTCTTTTCTCTTTTTCTATTGTTTCCTCATATTTTTCCCTTCTCTATTCTGCTAGTTTAATCAGATGGATTTAATGAGCTTTGATGAAAGATCTTCCCCCAGCTGGCAATGGAAGTTTGTAGTTACATTGTCAGCAGTCTGTGGGGGAGGGGTGTTGGAGTTTCCCTGCCCTCCGAAGATTTCTTGTCTGTTTAATTGATGGGTTTAAGCCTGGATTAGTCTGTATTGCTTAATATGCACTGAGGCCAAAAAACTTCAAGAGAAGAAAAAAAAGTGGGGGGACAAAATGGAGTGTTTTCACTGAGCTTTCCAGCAGTTGGATCTCCCTGCTCTGTCCTGCTTTTAGACCTGGTTTTCTTTCCTCTCCAAGCCCTCTGTTCTCTATCTCAGTATGTATGGTACATCTCATAGTTCTGAAGTTTTGTTCCATCTAAGCCACCATCTTCTGAGAGTTTTTGCTCTGTTACTCTGGCTCTCTCCTCTATCTATCTCCCTGGTGCCTGTATTCAGCTCCCTGAGTCTGGCCCCAGTAAGGCCCTCTCTCCAGGCTAGTGTGCCCAACAGCCTGGATATTTCAGGGGCCTCTGGAGACTCCGCACAGCCTGTGGGTGAGGGACCCTGGGATTCCCCTTCTATACCCTCAGACACAACAGTGCAAGAATTCAAGCCTTTTTCTTGGCATACCTCTTGAGCTCTCCAGCAGTAGGACCACCCTGCTCTGTCCTGTTGTTAGATTTGGTCATTTTTCTTCTTGAAGTGCTTTGTTTTCTATCTTGGTATGGAAAAAGTGCTGAGGTTTTAAGATTTAGATCCTTCTAAGCTGCCATCTTCCCAGAATTCCAATGCTATACCTTTTAATATAATATTATCTTTAACTTACCTACAAATCTTATTTGTATATAGTTATTTGCATGCTGTCCCCCTCATTAGACTATGAACTCCTTTAGATTAGGAACTTGTTTTTGCCTTTCAGTCTCTAGCTCTGGCATATAGTAGGCACTTGGTAAATGTTTTTTGCCTTGAATTATTGTGTGACACAAGAACTGGTGGTGATAACATGTTCATTGAATGATTGAATTGTGGAATCTCCACACCATAAGATTAGAGAGTGAGACTAACCAATCTACACCACGCAAGAATGTTCTAACAGAATGCGTTATCCATTTGCTCCTGAACTCCTGAGAGAGCTTGCTACCCCACCAGGAAGGCTGCTACATTATTGTTAGAAAGATCATATTTGTACAGTGGTACCTTGATACACAAGCATCTTACTTCACAAGCAATTTGAGATATGAGCAGTCATGATTGAGATTTTTTGCTTTAAGTCATGAGTGGATATTTGAATCACGAGTGAAATTAAGGAAATGTTGAAGATTTGGTAAAAAATTTAACAGTTTATTGAAAAGACACACCCTCAAGAAGTTGCAACAGGTCATGCATGGGAGCTGTGTGGTGACATTTGTTTCACACATTATTAAAACATTCTGAAAGGAAGAAATAGACAAACTTCCATGGGAAGGATTTTGTTGAAATGGCCTCTCAGAGAAATTGAGGAAAATGTTTCAAAATAGTCAAAATTCAATGAAGAAAATGATGATAATTAAGTAAAGTGAAAAATAGCAGTTAAGTTTAACAATAAAGATACATATCACAAGTGTTGTGTAAGGTCAATTTTGCATTTAAATATAGTATTACCATGGTTAGAGAATAAGTTATTTTAAGAGATAGTGTGCAAAATGAAAACCTTCTCTGCCAGAATCTTCACCTGATCTTGAAGTTATTTAACATTTCAAATGCAAGTTTATTTCTTTACATTCTTTCTTCTTACCTATAAATATATTTATTTGTTATTTATAAAGTACATTTTCATATTTAAAAATTTATAAAACAAAAAATTCATGCCATTTTTTGGTACTGAAATGGATTAATTGCTTTTCCATTCATTTAAATAGGGAAATTTCATTTGACATATGAGCAAATTGAGTTACAAGTTTGGCCATGGAATGAATTTAACTCGCGTCTCAAGATACCACTGTATTGAATTGAAATCTGCCATCTTCTGGCTTCCAATAATCTGCTCTCTGGAGTTATATGATATATTTGTTCTTTGCCTATATGAAAGCCCCATATATATAGAGATGATCACCCCTCCTTCCCAAATCCCCATTCTCTTCTCCAGTCGAAATGTTCCTCCTTCCTTAATGTTTTTATGTATGACAGCAATTCATTCAATAATAAATATTTATTTGAATGATAAAACATTTGTTGAATGAATTACTGAAGCATGGTTTGTTTTGAGACTATCAAAATCCCTTTTCCCCCTCTCAACATATTTACTTTTTTTTAATATCCCTTTGAAAATGTATCATTCAGAATTGAAATTCTATCTGGATATATAATCCTACTGATACAGAGGTCAGTTACTTTCTTGCCTCTCTCAATTTGGACACATTAGAGATAAATCGAGGACCTATGCTTTCACTGATATACACAATCTTAGAATAAGGAAAAACTCTGCAAATTAATACAGTGCCAAATCATATTTTTCTTTTAACAACTGCATCACTATGTTGGTCCAAATAGATCTTAAAACCCTTAGAATTTAAGGAATTCAATTTAAGGTAAATAACTCTGATTCCCTTCCCATTACCTCACTTGTTTTTTAAAAATTATTTTATTTCTTTTGTTAAATATTTCTCAATTACATGTAAATTTTTATCAGCCATTTGAAAAAATTTTGAATTCCAAATTCCTTTTTAATGATCTCTGTGCAAAAACTTGTCAAACAACACTATTCACATTTCTGTACTTTGCTTGGCCTGGTAATTCTCAATATTCAAATAAGATCTCCAGAAAAATTAGAAATAATATCAAGGAACTCTGGGGTTCCAATAAATTTCCATGTTAGCCATGGTGAAAAAGAAAACACATAAATAAAACAAAAATTTAAAAAAAGTATCTTAGGAAATATGCTTGTCTTCATGAAGAGTTCAACTGTTCTGTCTCTGGACATAGAGATCATTTTTCTTTTTTCCCCCCACATTTTTAAAAAGACTTAATTTATTTAATTAAATAATTTAGAATATTTTTCCATAGTTACATGATTCATATTCTTCCCCTCCCCTCCTCTTTCCCCTCTCCCATAACCTACAAGTAATTCCACTGGGTTTTACATGTATCATTGATCAAGACCTATTTCCATATTATTAATGTTTGCAATAGAGTGATCGTTTAGAGTCTACAAACCTAATCATATCCCCAATGAACCATGTCATCAAGTAGTTGTTTTTCTTCTGTGTTTTTACTCCCACAGTTCTTTCTCTGGATATGGATAGCATTCTTTCTCATAAGTCCCTCAGAAATGTCCTGGGTCATTGCATTGCTGCTAGTAGAGAAGACCATTACATTCGATTGTACCACAGTGTATCTGTCTCTGTGTGTAATGTTCTCCTGGCTCTGCTCCTTTCACTCTGCATTAATTCCTGGAGGTCATTCCAGTTCACATGGAATTCCTCCACTTCATTATTACTTTCAGCACAATAGTGAATACTGCCTCCAACAGATATCGCAATTTATTCAGCCATTCCCCAACTGAAGGGCATCCCCTTATTTTCCAGCTTTTTTTGCTACCACAAATAGTGTGGCTGTAAATATTTTTTACAAGTCTTTTTCCTTATTATCTCTTTGGTGTACAAACCCAGCAATGGTATGGCTAGATCAAAAGGCAGTCATTTTAAAGCCCTTTGGTCATAATTCCAAATTGCCTTCCAGAATGGTTGGATCAATTCACAACTCCACCAGCATTACATTAGTGTCCCAATTTTGCCACATCTCCACCAACATTTATTATTTTCCTTCTCTGTCATATTAGCCAACCTGCTAGCTATCAGATGGTACCTCAGAGTTGTTTTGATTTGCATTTTTCTAATTATGAAAGATTCAGAGCACTTTTTCATGTGCTTATTGATAGTTTTGATTTCTTTATCTTGTCCCATGCCCATTTATCAATGGAGGAATAGCTTGTTTTTCTTTTTTTTTTTTTGTACAATTGATTTAGTTCTTTATAAATTTGAGTAATTAGACATTTGTAAGAGGTTTTTGTCATAAAATTTTTTTCTCAATTTTTTGTTTCCCTTCTAATTTTGTTTGCTTTGGTTTCGTTTGTACAAAACCTTTTTTAATTTAATGTAATCAAAATTATTCATTTTACATTTTGTCATATTCTCTATATTTTGCCTGTTCTTAAATTCTTTCCTTTCCCATAGATCTGACAGATATAATATTCTATGTTCACTTAATTTACTTATCGTTCCCTTCTTTATATATGTCATTTACCCATTCTGAATTTGTGTTGGTGTAGGGTGTGAGATCTTGATCTAAACCTAATCTCTAATTTTCCCAACAGTTTTTGTCAAATAATGGATTTTTGTCCCAAAAGCTGGGCTATTTGGATTTATCACACACTATCTTGCTTTAGGCCATTTACCCCAAGTCCATTCCATTCATCTTCCCTTCTTTCTCTTAGCTAGTAACATACTGTTTTGATGATCACTGCTTTATAGTATGGTTTAAGTTCAGGTACTGCTAGGCCCCCATCCTTCAAATTTCTTTCATTAGTTCCCTTTATATTCTTGGTCTTTTGTTCTTCCAAATGAATTTCATTATAATTTTTTCTAATTCAGTAAAAAAAGTTTCTTGGTAGTTTGGTATGTATGGCATAAGTAAATTAATTTGAGTAGGATTTACATTTTTATTATATTAGTTCATCCTACCCATGAGTAATTAATAGTTTTTCCAGTTATTTAAATCTAGTTTTAATTGTGTGGAAAGTGTTTTGTAGTTGTGTTCATATAATTCTTGTGTTTGTCTTGGTAGATAGATTCCTAAATATTTTATATTGTCTAGGGCAGTGATGGGCAAACTAGGACCTGGATCTGGTCCATGGGGAATAGTTTGCCCATCACTGGTGAAGGGTGGTGTTAAGGGGAATTTTTCTTTCTAACTCTTGCTGTTGAGTTGTGTTGAAAATAAATAGAAATGCTTATGACTTGTGTACATTTATTTTGTATCCTGCAACTTTGCTAAACTTGTCGATTATTTCCACTAGCTATTTAGTTGATTCTCTAAGATTCTTTAAGTAGATCATCATATCATCTGCATAGAGTGATAGCTTGGTCACCTGATTGCCTATTTTAATAACTTAAATTTCTTTTTTTTTTCTAATTGCTACTGCTAGTGTTTCAAGTACAAAGTTAAATAGTAAAGGTGATAATGGACATCCTTGCTTCATTCCTGATCTTATTGGGAAGGCATGTAATTTATCTCCATTGCAGATGATGCTTTCTCTGATGGTTTTAAATATATACTGTTTATTATTTTTAGGAAAGGTCCTTCTATTCCTATACTTGCTAGTGTTTTCCATAGGAATGGGTGTTGTATTTTGTCAAAGGCTTTTTCTGCATCTTTTGAGATGATTATGAGATTTCTGTTGTTTTGATTGTTTATATGGTTAATTATGTGAATGGTTTTCCTAATATTAAACCATCCTGGCATTCCTGTTATAAATCACTCCTGATCATAGTGAATAATCCTCATGATCACTTGTTGGAGTCTTTTTCCTAGTATTCTATGTAAGATTTTTGCATCTGTGTTCATTAACGTGATTGGTTTGTAGTTTTCTTTCTCTGATTTTGGTTTGTCTAGCTTTGGAATCCATACCCATATTTGCATCATAGATGGAATTGTAAAACTCCTTTCTTTGCTTTTTTTTCAAGTAGTTTTTATAGTATTAGAATTAGTTTTTATTTTAAAGTTTGATAGAATTCACTTGTGAATCAATCTGACCCTGGGGATTTTTTTTTCAGAGAATTCTTTGATGGCTTGTTTGTTTTCTATTTCTGATATAGGATTATTTAGGTATTCTATTTCCTCTTCTGTTAGTCCAGGCAATTTATATTTTTGTAAATATTCATCCATATCCTCTAGATTGCTATATTTGTTGCCATATAATTGGCAAAATAGTTCTTAATAATTACCTTAATTTCCTCTTCATTAGAGGTGATGTCGCCCTTTTCATCTTTGATACTGTTATTTTGGTTTTCTTCTTTCCTTTTTTTTATTATATTAACCAGTAATTTATTTTATTTGTTTTTTCAAAGTACCACATCCTAGTATTATTTATTAATTTAATAGTTCTTTTTCTTTCAATTTTACTAATTTCTCCATTATTTTTTATGATTTCCAATTAGTGTTTTTTTGTTTTGTTTTGTTTTTAAACCCTTAACTTCTGTGTATTGGCTCCTTGATGGAAGAGTGGTAAGGGTGGGCAATGGGGGTCAAGTGACTTGCCCAAGGTCACACAGCTAGGAAGTGTCTGAGGCAGGATTTGAACCTAGGACTGCCTGTCTGTAGGCCTGACTCTCAATCCACGGAGCTACCCAGCTGCCCCCATCCAATTAAGTTTTTATTTAGGGATTTTTAATTTTATCTCTTTCTAATTTTTTAATTTGCAAGTCCAATTCATTGATCTCTTCCCTCTTTGATTTGTTGATATATGCACTCAAGGATATAAATTTTCCCCTGAATACTGCTTTGGCTGCATCCCATAGATTTTGATATGAGGTCTCCTCATTGTCATTCTCTTCAATGAAATTATTAATTGTTTCTATGATTTGTTATTTAACTAACCAATTTTGGAGATTCACATTATTTAATTTCCACTTATTTTTTTATTTGCTTTTCCATGTACATTTACTAATTATTTTCTTTATTTCATTATGATCTGAAAAGTTTGTATTTATTATTTCTGCTTTTTTGCATTTTTTTGTCATATTTTTATGCCCAATTGCATGGTCAATCTTCCTGAATGTGCTATGAGGTGCTGAAAAGAAGGTGTATTCCTTTTTGTCCCTATTTATTTTTCTTCTCATATCTATTAACTCTAATTTTTCTAAGATTTCATTCATGTCTCTTACTTCTTTCCTATTAATTTTTTTGATTGATTTATCTACATCTGATAGAGGAAGGTTAAGGTCTCCTATTAATATAGTTTGCTATCTTTTCCTCCCTAAACTCCATTGGTTTCTCCTTTAAAAATCTGGATGCTATGCCATTTGGTGCATACATTTTGAGTACTGCTATTTCCTCATTGTCTATTCTGCCTTTTATCAGTACTTACCTTCCCTATCTCTTTTAATCAGGTCTAGTTTTAATTTGGCTTTGTCAGATATCATGATTGCATCTCCTGCCTTCTTCTCAGTTGATATCCTATAGATTTTACTCCAGCCTTTTATCTTTACCCTGTGTGTGTCTATCTGCTTCATGAGTGTTTCTTTTAGACAACATATGGTAGAATTTTGGTTTCTAATCTACTCTACTCTTTGCTTCCTTTTTATGCATGTGTTCTTCCCATTGACATTCAGAATTATAATTACCACCTGTGTATTCCCCATAATTTTGGTTTCCTCTTTTAATACTCTCTTTTCTTCTTTCATTATTTTCTTCTACATCAGTCTTTTGCTTTTAATTGCTCCCCTTTTCCCCCAACCTTATTTTACTTCCCTTCCTACCTCCTCCCGTCTTATTCCCCTTTTATTTTTCTTTACAGTCTATTAAATTCCCTCCCCCATTTCCTTCCTTCCCTTTTGGTACACCCTGCCCCACTCTCCCCCTTGGTATTTCCCTCTCAACTTCCCTGTAGGATAAGAGAGAATTCTATTCCTCAATAGATCTACATGCTCTTCCCTCTCAGAAGTGATTCCACTGAGAGTAAAATTTACCACTCTCTTCCTCTCCTTCATATAATAGTGTTCTTCCCCTTTGCCTCCCATGCTACTCTTTATGTGGTGTAATTTATCCCATTTTTCTTCTTTCTTTTATGTTTCTTTTGGTGCCATCTTCTATTCCCCACCTTGTTTTACATATCTTAAATCATTTAGGACCCCTGCCTCTACCTATGAATAATTATTCTATCTGCTAAGATAATGAAAACAATTTTTGAGTTACCATATCATTTTCCCATATAGGAATATAAACAATTTGACCTTATTGAAGTCCTCAAATAATTTCCCCCCTAGTTTCTCGTTTACCTTTTCATGTTTCTCTTGAATCTTGTATTTGGACATTATATTTTATATTTAGCTCTGTTCTTTTCTTTAAGAATACTTGGAAATCTTCTATTTTGTTAAATGCCCTGGAAGTATATAGTTAGTTTTCATGAGTATGTGATCCTTGGTTTTAAATCCAATTTTCTTGACTTTCTGAATATCATATTCCATGCCTTGTGCTTTATTGTGGAGGCTCCTATGTAATCCTGACTTGGGCTACTTGATATCTGAATTGTCTCTTTCTGGCTTCTTTCAATATGTTCTCCTTATCTTGGAAACTCTTACATTTAGCAATTATATTCCTGGGCGTTGCCTTTTGAGGATTTAATGTAGAAGGTAATGTATAGACTCTTTCAATATCTATTTTGCCCCCTTGTTCAAGAATATCAGAGTAGTTTTCTTGGATAATTTCTTGTAATATGATGTTAAGGCTTCTGTTTTTTTTCTAGATTTTTAGGTAGACCAATGATTCTCAAATTGCCTTTCCATGACCTCTTTTTCAGGTCAGTCATCTTCTCAATGAGATATTTCATGTTTCCTTCTATTTTTCCTTCTTTTGATTTTGCTTTATTAATTCTTGCTCTCATGTGAGCCCAATTCTTGTCTTTAAACACTGTTTTCTAGCTATGATCTTTTGATTTTCCTTTTTGGTTTAGTCTATCCTTCTTTTCATGGCTTCTAGCAGGTCAATTCTCAACTCCAATTACTTCATGTGATTTCTGGGTTTGTTTTTCCAAATGTGAGATTCTATTTTTTAAAATGTTACTTTCTTTTTTAATTACTTGCATTTGTATTTCCAACTTTTCTGCCTATTTTTCTTCCTATCTTTCTTACTTGGTTCTCACACTCCATTTTGAGTTCCTCATGAGCTTGTGACCAATTTCCATTTTGTTTTGGAAAGTTTGGATGTGCTTTCTTGTTTTTCTCTCTCTGATATTGCCTCTAAACTCTGTTCTTTTTCTCTATAGAAGTTATCCAGGGTCAGAGGCCTTCTCTATTTCTTTTGGTATTTGTGGATTGTGGTTCCTTCTCATTGGTAACCATTGCTGTACTCATTTTTTCCTTTGTATTATCTTGGGTTCTCCACCAGAAGTCTGAATGAGATGGGCAGGCAGTTCTTGGTGTAGTGGGTTTTAAAGTGTCTTGCCCTGAAGTTATTTTTTTAGTCTCAGTTTTGTCTGGGGTGGCCAGTTCAGATCTGCCTTGTCTCCACTCCCTCACTCTCCACTCTGTGCTCCCCAGCCACAGGTCTCAAGTCTCACAGTCAAGGCTCTGTGATGCCCTCTGTGGTAAGACTGTGGTGCCCTCAGCAAGAATTTAGAGATTGTCCTGGCCCTCACTTTGACTCTGGCATGGTAGTTGGTGTGGGTGAGGGGTGATCAGTTTGCACTTTGGTAGGACTAGCTTTACCCCCTTATAGTGTGGTCTCATGGGGAAAAACGGGGTTAAATTAAATATTTATCTGGGTTCAGAAGGGTGAGTAGGAGACAGGAATGGACAATTGGTGGGGACTTAAAAAGCTGGAAAATTGGGTTTGGCAGTGTCGGAAATGGCAGTTGATAGGAGTGACTATTGGGCCTTAACTGCCACAGAGGCCCACCTAGCCAGGGAGTCAGAGAAACTGGAAGTAAATGATATTGACAAGAGGGCTTATAAACACAGGTTTAATTAAATAAAACTATAGTCTAAAGAAAGGAAAAGGGGGTTATATTCTACCAGTCTATGGGCAAGCCTCAGGGTCAGGAAATGGATTTATCTACACTAAGCTAAAACTACAGCAGGGCAGGGCACAATGGATATCAGGAAGGAAAGTGGGACATCCTCACTGCAGAGTCCTGTCACACTCCAGCGATGTTGCAGCTCTTCAAGGACCATGGTCTGTACTCCTTCAGGTGGGTAGATCTGGGTGCTAACCCAGCCCAAGTTAACCAGCAACTCAGGTTGGGTTTAATAGTCTCTACCAAAAAATCTCCCACAAGCAGATGACAGTCTTCCTTCTGGATCCTAGGAAATCAGGGTACAAACTCCACTTCCTCTGAGGTCTCCCAATGGTCAGTTACATCTTGTCCCCAACCACCATGGAGTCTATCTCAGAGAGAGAAGCAACACTTCCTGCTTTCCTATTCCATTTAGAATACTTCAGCCCTGCCTGCTAAGTTTCTTAAATAATAAACTTCCTCACAACAGTGGAAATGCCCCCAAACTGCCTACCTTCAAGGCTGTGCCCCTTGGCAGAGCCCCTTCACTAATCTGAATTTGATTGTTGTCCTTTTGTAAGGCTTTGTATCAGTAAGTTGTAAGGAACGTCTGGCCCTTCCTTCTACTCTGCCGCCATCTTATACCAGAAGTCGAGAGCATTCTTCATCAGGGGTTCTTTGGGATCATTGTCTTGATTAGGGAAGCTAAGCCATTCACAGTTTTTTGACAACACAAGAAGGCTTTCTTCTTTGCTGGGCCTAGTCTACTGTCAACTTCCTACATTTTTTACATGTTAAATAAGAGAGATGGAACAATTTTGTTAGTATGCTGTGGTTCCCTTATAGCTGCCCAACAGCTCATTAACTTTTTTGTGAAGCATATTCTGAATTCCTCGGATATCAGCTTTGCAGATTTTTGTTCTTGTTTCTGGATAACTATGACAGGAATGACACATGGCATTGAACTAAGAAATGAAGATATGATAATGTCTGTGATAAGAGGGTGTGTCTTCAATATTTGCAAATCTGACAAAATAATTAGTTCCTCAAACTTGAAATTTTGGTTCTCCTGATTCCAGCAGCTTTGCTACCATATGCAGAAAGCTTTCTACAGCTTGGCCTGATGTTATGAGGATGGCAAGCCATTAGCAATCAGTCCAAAGCCTCCATAGCAATTAAAACATACCCAGACTGATGTCTGACAACATCCCTACTCAGTCTGTCATAGAAGGAAGAAATAATTTGATCTAACTTCTCTGGGTCAGATACAACATAAAAAGTCAGTTTCTCCATAGCAGCATTAAACAAGGCTATCTTTGGATGTTCATGGAATATGTTATACATTAGATCTTTGTAATGAGGATGGAAAGCAACACAACAGTAGCATACTCAGGCAGGTGTGTGAGCCCCAGGATATGCTGGCCTCCTGAGGGCTCAACAGGGATGGGTGGCCTGAGGCTGGAGGACACCATGATGACAGAAGGGCCATGGAGACAGCTATGAGGAGAGCTCAGGGAAACTGAGGCCTTGATCCAGGGGTGGGGCCAGTCTCTGCTCTGCATCATCCTATAGTTGTGTCATTTATTCTTTGAACCTGGATTCGGACTTTTGCTTTCTGTCCTTTTTAAATCTTATTTAAATAAAATAAACTAAAAATATGTTCCACCAGCCCAGAGTATCAGACATACAGATAATACATACATTAACAAGATCTTGGAGGAATAGAATGGGCTTCATAACCATAGAGGCATCATAACCCTTTCATATATCAAAACCTTATTAACTAGAGATTGGTTTATTCAGAATTCCCTGCTATGTAACTCAATGATGGTACTGTGTTTTCCCCAGCTGATACCTATTGTGGTTTAATAATGGTAGCAGACAATGTGAACCTATTTGTTTGGGGGTTTTATTGTTAAAAAACATAAGATTTACTTTATTAAAACAGACTTCCATTATATTGCACTAAGTTCTGAGCTCTCAACCCACAGTGCTCTGGTGACTAGCTCAACCTCCGTCCCTTTGAGTAAGAGAAGCCTTTGCTTCATTTATTTTTAATATCCAATACTGAACAAATTGGTTCATTGCTAAAGAATGAGCCTGAATGGTGGAAAAATTTACCTTCCTCCTATTGTCTCCTATGAGTTACACTTATGATATCAGGCCAAAAAGGGTAGGGAGGAGAAAGGAAGCGATATAAAGATATCCCCTTTCATTAATAATGATCATAATAATAATAAAAATGATGACAAGAATAATAGTTCTTGTAGAGTATCTATTATGTGTCAGGTACTGTGCTAGACAATTTACAAATAATAGCTCATCTCTCTGTTCAGTGGCTTCTCTTTCTGGTCCAGAACATCATGCTCTTATTTTATATCTGGCCTCTCTATACTTGTAATATGGGATATAGCTATCCTGGCAGCCAAGTGGGCTGGAAAGGCTGAGTTAGGGAGATATAAAGGAAGAAAGGGGAGGTTGTCTCCCACTATGCCTGCAGGTGGTCCTTAGAGACAAGGGACTACCAGTTCATAGAGGATGAGAACTGAGGTGAGAATCAAAGTGGAAGCATTACCATTTCAGTTACAGGGGTGACACTTTAACTGTTCTTGATCACAGAGTTGAATTGGTACAGCCATATACCTATCAAGTGACTTTCAAAGCTATTATTAATTTTTTGGATGGGTAGGGGTTTGAGTTTGGGGAGCTTCTGTGTAAGCAAATGGCTCTCAGCTAATAATCACAAAATCTGCATTCTAGTTCTTACTCTGCTATGTGGCCTTGGCTAAGTCACTAGCCCTGTCTAGGCCTATTTCCCAATCTGTAAAAAGAAAGGTTGAACTTAATTTTTGACTTTTCACTGAAAAGGCTTTATGTTCCTTTATGCTACTTACTTTGCTTTCATAGCTGCCTGTTATTACTTCAAAGATAGTTACTGATCTCTCTCCTTCCTTCCCCAGTCGAAATGTTTTTTGTCTTCTGTTCTTTTCTGAACATCAGAGTATATCCTGTTTCCAGGACCTCTGGTCAGAAAATTTATATTCATACATAAGGGAACTACCTGAGTCTAGATTTCACTCTTGGCATAATTTCCATGCGATGAATGCAGGGAAGAGATGTATATATTGGGGAGGAATGGGTAGTGGGTACAATGTGAATTTCCTCCTATTTGTTCATACACTGAGAAAAGCATATAAACTAGGTAAAGGAGCTGCTCTAGCCCTCTTTTTTTTAAAACAATAAATGACTCGAAAATTCATGCAAGCATTAATTTATTCCCAAAGCATTTATTTAATACTTTAGTATATAGAAAGTATTAGAGTAGTTTGGAAGGTACTAGTTTGTTTTTTACCAAGTACCTTCCCTCAAAGAGTTTGTAATCTAATAGAGACAATAAAACATGCATGTACAAATATGTTGCATAGTAAGTATATAAGTAGAGTACAGACTGCTATATGGTAATTCAGGAAGATAGTGCTTTGAACTGGTGTAATCCTAGAGGAAGAATCACAGCTAGCATTGGAGCTTTGGACTTGGCCCCATAGCACTGATATTCTAGCAGGACAGACTTCTTTCCCATGGCAATTGATACCCTTCTGCATTGTCTTTTTATCCTCTACAGACCTTGGTCACCAGACCCAGGATTTAATCACTACTCTCTTAGAGCCACTTCTCTGCTCCCACCCAGCATAATCTCTGTAGGTATGGGGCTTCAATTCTTTAGTAAATGGGATGTCTTCTCTCCAAATATGACTGATTTCATGGTTATATATAATGTCTTCTGCACTTCTGCTATCATTCCCTATCCTCCACTCAATTGAACTTTACTCTGGTGCACAAATTCCTAATTATGTTTCTGCATATGGAAATCAAACAGTGGTCTTACCCTCAAGGAGTTTACCATTTAGTTGGGGAGGCAGGACTTACAGCAAGGAAATTGAAAAGAAATAATTGATAACTTATAGCTAGAATAAAGTAGGACTTTTGAAATTGAATTTTAAGAAATGTCTTGGTTTCTGTTCATTTCTACTTATTTCTAATTTTAGTCTCCACATATGGAGAGGCGTCCCTTGAAAACTGATTTCTTTTATTCTTGTATTCCTGATGAAATCAGGTGTTTGTTCCACCCCTATTTTAATCTATCTCTTCAATAGTCATATCATCTAATTAAACTAAATATTTGATTGGCCTGCCCTTTTGCAGGGCTCATGAGGTAGAACATAAAATATATAAAAAGGGAATAATATGAAATCAGACAATTAGTGGTGCTGTGGATAGAATGCTAGGACAGACCTGAATTTAAAAATATCCTCAGACCCATACTAACTATGTGATCTTAAGTAAATCATTTAACTATTGTCTCCCTAAGCTCCCTCAACTATAAAATGGGGATAGTAATAGCAACTGAACCTCAGGGTGTTTTGAGGATCAAATTAGATTTTTAAATCATTTAGGACAGTATCCTGATACATAGTAGGTTCTATATAAAAGACATTATTACAATGTTGCTATTATAGGTGCATATACACACAATAGTGCATCCAGAAAAGTGTGAGGAAGGAATGGCCAAGTAATTTCCTATAGAATGTAGCACTCAAGCTGAGTCTTGAAGGAAAATAGGACTTCTAGGAAGCAGATGTATGAAGAGAGGGAATCCTTTCCAGGAATGAAGATGGGTGATGAAGAACAAGTAGGCCAGTATGGATAGACCATAAAATATGGAGACGAGAGTAATGTGTAAGAAGACTGAAAATGAAGGAGGCGGACAGATCATGAAGATCTTTAAACACCAAAAAGAAGTTTATAGTTAATCTTATAGCGAACAATGATTTAATTTAATAGGAGATAGCACTTTAAGACCTGAGCTTTGGGAAGTCTTGTAGCTTATATGCAAAATTGTTTGAAGTGGCAAGAGACTTAAGATAGAGGCTTCAAATAGATGGCAATTGCAATACTCCAGACAAGAGGTGAGGGACAGAAGAAAATCTATTAGGCATATGATATGGGACCAGAAACAACAAGGAGAATAAGGATGATATCAAGGCTAAAAATCTAGATGACTGATAGGATGATGGTGCCTTCAACAATAATAGAGAAGACTGGAAGATAGTATTTTAAGAATAAATATGTCTTCAGTTTAAATATGTCTATGAGTCCAGTAGTCCTAAAGGTAATTTGAGATGTTCAAATGAAACCCAGGAAAGACATCATTGGTAATTTTAGAAAAAGGGTTGTCAATTGAGTGATGAAAATTGAAAATCATATTTCAGAGAGTTTGGAAGAAGAAAGAGGTGGTATCAGCACCTAGAGTAGATGGTTTTCTCAAGGAATTTGACCTAGAAGAGTAGAAAGCTCTAAGATGATAGCAGGTACTGTGGGATCTAGTTTAAATTTTTTTTCAAAATAAAAGAGATTTAGGCATATTTGTAGGAAGGACAGAAAGAACAAGGAGAGTTGAGGATTAGTGAAGGGTAAGGTAGACAATAATAATAATAAGGCAATTTGGACATGACAGGATAGCATAGGATTATTGGTACATTTGGTACATTTAAGAAGGGATAACCTTTTCATAGAGAAGGATCTCTTCATCTGAGACTGAAGCCAAAAACAGAAATCCTAGGGGATGATGATGTCATGGAGTTATAACATGAGAAGAGGAGAATAGGGGAAATTCATGGGAAATAGCCTTGATTTTCTCAGTAAAGTTTGAAAAGAGGATCTCAGCTGAGATTGTAGAGTGTGGGATGCTGTGAGGGGCATGGTGAGAAATGAGATGGGTAGTGAAATGAGAATCCAATGAAAGACTTTCAGTGTAATTGGAACACTTGAGGGTGATGACAAAAGTATTACCATCCTTGTGCTATCTGTGGTAGACTGGAAGAGCAGGTCAGAAGAGTTAAGTGAATTAGATTATCCATATACTATTGGAGAGAAGGGAAAATTAAAGAATTAAGAAGTTTTTCTGGAAATAATCTGAAGTATAAAAATAAAGATATTGGAGTGTGGGTTTTCTATTCTCAAAAAAAACCCAAACAAACTTCAATTCCATAGCATTTATTTATAACTGCTGTGTGGTTCACAAGACCAAATGGCATTTAATACTTGAAACTGAAGAACAAATCAAGATGAACTTTAATTTTTTTCCTACAAAGATATTTTACTTTCCCAATTACATATAAAACAATTTTCAATGAATATTTTCCAAAATGATAAGATCCAAATTGTCTTCTATCCTCCATCTCTCAGAGATGGTAAGCAATTTGATCTGGGTTATACGTGTATTATTATGCACAACATACTTCCATATTGGTCATTGTTGTAAGAGAATACCGATTTAAAACTAAAACCCAAAATAAAATCATAAATAAACTACTATGGAAATAGTATGCTTTTTTCTGTATCTGACTCCAATAGTTCTTTTTCTGGAGATGGATTGCATTTGTTGTCAGAAGTCCTTCACAATTTTCCCAGATTCTTGTATTGCGGAGAGTAGCTAATTCTTTCACAATCATCATATAGTATTGCTGTTACCATGTATTACTGTTCTCTCAGTTCTGCTTATTTCACTCTGTATCAGTTCATGAAGAACTTTCCAGCTTTTTCTAAAATCATTCTGTTCATCATTTCTTGTGGCACAGTAGTATTTTATCACTAAGATATGACACAATTTGTTTAGCTCCCCAATTGAGAGACATCTATTTTTGTTCAAGTAGGCCCTCTCACCCCTTTAAAAATCTTCTTTTGGATTCTGACCTAGTAGTATTACTGGATCAAAAGGGTATGCACAGTTTTATAGCCCTTTGGGCAAAGTTTCAAATTACCCCCCAAAATGGTTGGATCAATTCACAACTCCACCAACAATGCATTAGTGTCCCAATTTTGCCACATCCTCTCTAACATTTCCTTTACTGTCATATCAGCCAATCTGATAAATATGAGGCAGTACAACAGATTTTTTTTATTTGCATTTCTTTTTATGGGCATTAAATTTAAGAAAAATTTGGTAGATGAAGTGGATTTGAGGAAATCTGGAACTCAGTTTATACATAGAAATGGGAAACACCCTACTAAACTTAAAGGGCATAGTCTGTTTTGTTTAAGTGAAAATTTTAGTATCTCTTGACCAAAATTAAAGGCTTTATCTAAGGTTGATCTATGCTGTCTATATAGGGTTGTAGTTCCAAAATCTCAAGGCCCAAGTAATCAAAGTATAACAGTAAGGGCAAAGACAATGCAACAACTAAAGAGATAGTAGAATTCGTAGCAGGGCAGTTATGTTGCTTGATTGATAGATCACTGTGCCTGGAGTCAGGAAGACTTGGTTCAAATCTAGCCTCAGATACTTACTCGCTGTGTCACTCTGGGTAAATCACTTAATCTCTGTTTGCCTTAATCCACTGGAGTAGGAAATGGCCAACTACTCCAGTACCTTTACCAAGAAAAACCCATGGACAAAGTTGGTGTGCCATACACGGTCCATCAGATCACAAAGTGCTGGACACACTGAACAATAAAAGGAGGAAGAGGAGTAATAGTAGTTAGCATTTATTTAATCCATATCATATGCTAGACATTCTGCTAAGTTCTTTACAAATATTTTCTCATTTGATCTTAACAACATCTCTTTGAGTAGATGTTACTATTATCCCATTTTATAGATGGGGAAATGGAAGAAACAGAAGGTTAAATGATTTGTCTATAGTTTCACAGCTAGAAAATATCTAAAGCTGGATTTAAACTTGGGTCTTCTTGACTCCAAGTCCAGAGGTCTGTCTGATGTACCACTTACTATTTCTAGATGACTGATAGAACAGAATCTCACCTCAGAGACCATGTCATCTGACCTCTACCAGAATAAGAACTCTTCTTATAATATATCCAACATATGATCCTTCAGAGGTCTTTGCTTGAAAACTCCCAATGAAGCACAACCCACTGAAATTCCAGAATCATCCCCTTTCATTTTTGGACAGCTCTAATGTTTGTTAAGAAAAGGCAGCTAATTAGGACAGTGGTTAAAGTGCTGGGCCCAGGATCAGGAAGACCCAAGTTCAAATATGCCCTCAGACACTTACTAGTTGTGTGACTCTGGGCAAAGTTACTTAATACTATTTGCCTTCTTTTCCTCTTTTGTAAAATGAACTAGAGAAGGAAATGGCAAATTACTTCAATATCTTTGCCAAGAAAACCCCAAATGGGGTCATGAAGAGTTGAACATGACTAAAATGACTGAATAGCAACAAAAATATTAGTAAGTTTTTCCTCTCATCAAGCCCCAGTTTTATTTTTGGTAACTTCCATACTCTGCTCTGATGGAGTTCTTTCTAGCCATCCAATTAAATCATTACATTGCTCAAAGGATCTAAATCAGAGGTTTAGACATAAGGATTAATGTAAATCAACCAACAGATCATGATTCAGTGCCTATTTATAGGGTATAAAAGTTGTGTCTAAAGGCATCTTTGTGCCACTTGGAATGCATTTACAATCCTGCTTCCTAACTGAAAGGGATCTGCCCATTCAAGGTCTTCCTTTTCCATTAAGCCTCCTCTAGCCAACCCAGCCCCAAATGAATTCGGAATTCTTCTTGCACTCAATCCACTTCAATCCAAAACACATTTGATAAGTAATTCTCTAAGTTTTTTTAAAAGCACAGTTCTCAGTTTTAGGAGACATGCACATTTTAGATATGGATCTCACAATATCAGGGGCATAGAAAATTGTGCAAATAACAGTAATATAAGATAATGCACAAGGTGCGAGAGGCAGTTTTTCACAGTAGAGAGAAAATTTGTCTCATAGTGAGATAACCTGGATTCAAGTCCTGCCTTTGACAGATACTGGCCTTGAGATCCAGGTCTGTACCTCTCACTCCTCTTGGCAGCTCATGTTATAATTATGGGATGTCTCTTGATCTATTTGAAATGGTAAATTGATGTACAGAGAGAAATAAGATGACCCTTCTCCCTTATAACAGTTGCCCAGGCAGGATCCTTCAGGTCTAAGAGGTATATCTCTTCAGGACCCACCTGGGGTTAATTGATATGTTGATTTGGGCTCTTTAGCTAGGATAAGGCCTTGTATTCTGACTGTGATTTCTCCCTTCCCAAAACAAGCTTGGAAACTGCTTTAGGAAGGTACTTTAAACTTTATATTAAACAAGAAGGATATGGGTAAAGGACTGTGGTATAGGAAACTCTATTCTAATGATTACTAATGAAATCTCAACTGCTAGCAGATGAAGAATCAATGTAGCTTCCCTCTGGTTCAGCCTGGCCAGGACTAAACCAGAGAAGGTAAACTGCTGGGATATTTTTTACTTCTTCTTCAATAGATCTTCAGCCTTACAGTTGAGTTATTTCCACCCTTTCCACCCTCTTCTTCGTCTCCTGCCCACTTCCCGGATCCCTCCCGGGCCCTGGGAAACCTAGATGTCTAGATGATGAAACTCCTAATATCTAGGGGCAGTAGACACCACGGTGGTGGTCAGGTACAGGTTGGAACGGTATCTCAAGTACAGGAAGAGTTTGTAGAGAGATGTTTGCACCCTCTCACTCCCAGACCAGGATCCCCGATCTCCAGCCTCAGCACAGGTCAAAGATCCAGAACTTCTTCAGGATTCTCAACTGCCCTCCTCCTGCCTCTTGCATGACCTCCCTGGGAACATTCCATCCAACTGACTTATTTGTCAGTCAAAGGTGATCTTCAAGCTCCCAGAGATTCAATATAACACTCATTAAGACTATAATAACAGAGAAAGGACAGTCTCTATCTTTAATAAGTTTTTAAGGAAAGATCAAATAGGATATGATGGGGTATGGAGACCCTCTGTTCCTTTGTATTCTTTAAGGGTTTCATATTTATGATTTGACCTAGACTATAAACTTCTGGAAGGCAAGGAGTATGCATGCATCTTTTGATCCCATACTACTTCTTGTACAGTAGTTATGATATCTGGGGAAAAACCTTTTTGAATAAATGAACAAATAGATTGACTGAATTATGGAAAAAGTGAATTTTTTTACAATCCTTTTAATTTAGTAAATACCTACAATGTGCAAACCATCTATCTTGGTTCTAGGCCTTGCCGGTGATTTTCCCATAGTCCGACTGATCTAGAGTCTAGTATTTTCAGTAGATGCCAAAGAGTTCATTATCTCTTCTGTGTGTGTGTGTTTTTTAAATACAAGGTTTGAGACTTCCAAAATGTTAGCCCAAAGAAAAGCAGCAATTCTCTTCATTTGTAAGTGGTATTTCCACTAGTCATTTTAATTCTGTGCTTCTTTTAAATTAGGACTTTCATTTCATACTGGGCAGTGGGGAGTATCTCAGGAGCCAAGAAGTGGGGTTGGAGTGAAACAATCTTCTATCTCAACTGGCCAGGGGTTAGGTAAATTTTGGCTTCGTTTGGGAGCTCCAAGTGTATTTAATTGTGTTACTTAAATGCTCAAATAATAGACCAAATAGTAAATAGGCAGGGAAAACAATATACTATTCTTCCAGCGATAAGCAGGTGTCCTTCGATGCAAAGGTTTGATTACTAGTGTAAAGCCTTGTGGTGACATACTTCCCAGTAGGGAAAAAGCCAGTTGTCATGTCAACATGAAGTTTATTTGTATGCATTCACTATAGCTTTTTTCTTTTTTCCCTTTCTTTCCAAAAGAGCAAATTATTTAGGCTATGTGAGTCTGAGAATATTCCCAGGGGATAGACAGCACTTATCCCAGGTGTAACTAAGCATCTGAGACCCTTCCATTTCTCTGCCCTGAGAGCATGAGGTCATGATGCACACTCAGTCAAACCTGTGATTTTCTGCCTAAATCTTTTTCAGGTCTAGGCAAAAAAAGTGTTTATTGAGATCTGTTATCCCAGGAGTCATGGCTCCTGGCTTAGTCTTTTGGAAATCAGATTTGATTTTTTTTGTCCTCTTGTGTTATTCATTCTAAGCACCTGTGATTTGCAGCCGTCTAAATTCATGTCTATGTATAATTCCTTACCATATTCTAATTTGTGTTATTTTCATCTGTGTAAATATGTTGTCCTCTCTACTAGACTATAAACTCACTGAAGGGAAGGGGTAGTATATATTTAATATTTTAAACCTTCCCTCTACCATTTTTCTAATCCCAACCTCTAGCATAATCCTTTCACATGACTGATACTTCACAAATTTTATATAATTGATATTATGTTATTATTTGGAATATAGCTTTGGGCTAAACTGAGTAGCCATATCTATTCTATGGCTACAGATTGTGACTGATGGATCAATCTGAAAACTTTGCATTTGTTTTTCTTTGACTCTGTGGATCTGAGGATATTTTCTGGATCTGATTTGTTTAATTTCAAAAGATATTTATCAAGGACCTACCACATTCTAAGCAACAGCAGAGCTCTTTAAACATACAAAGTGTAGGAAAAATACATCCTTGCTCTTATGGGACTTATAGTCCAATAATTGAATACAAAAGCCACATAGTTAGCAACATGTCACAAGATATATTCAGAATAAAGTGCTTTGTTAAGTCCAGGTGTAAAGGTCATTATTTTCAGTTTAGGTCAGATATGACTTCATGGAAGAGACAATATTTGAATTAGACTTTAAGTGGTTGGTATGATACAGATAAAAAAGTAGGATAGTCTACATAACAGAGGCAGGTATGTGAGAGAGCAGGGTTTGGAAAAATGAGGATAGTTTGGTTTGACTGGACTACATAGTGCAGGGAGGAGTACTTAATGCAAATTAAAGCAGGAAAGGCTTTAAAAAGATAGAGTAGGGAAGATCATGAGTGCTAGCCAAATGAAATTGAACATTATTCAGGAGGCAATAGTCTAAGTGGGTATTATTCAGGGTTGATATTACAGTGGGAACAGTGAGAACAGAGAGCACAGTGTGTATTGGAAAGATTTGGAGATTTAGTAAATTATCGCATGCAAGAGATGAGAAAGCTTCATAGGTCAAAAAACATACTGAAATTTAAGGAACTGAAACTGAATAAATGGTACCAATGATATGATAGGTGAAAGAAGATACAGTTAAAAAAAGACCTGGGACAAGGAAACCAAACCCAGATGAGTGATATTGAGATACCAGGCAGACATTTGGCTAGAGATGTCCAATAGACAGCTAGAAATACAAACCTAATAACACCAAAAAGAAGAATCAGACTGAAGACAGAAATTTGTGAGTCATCTCCATAGAGGAGATGGTTGAAAATGATTAAGAATGAGACAGAAAAGTTGACATGACAACTGGCTAAGTACTAAAGCTTGGAGAAAGAAGAATTTAAGAGGTCAGGAAGATGATGAGGAATCACTGAAGGAGATAGATGAATGTTTGAGAGGTCAGACAACCACAAGGGGATGATATCTCCCAAGCCAAGCGAGTAGACAGTATCCAGTAAGAGGAAGTAGTCAGCAATAAGATGCAGAGAGTTCAAGTAAAATGTTCATTAGAAAAAACCAAAACATTGAATTTGGTCATTAAGAGACCCTGATGAAGATATTTTGAGATGATACTTTAAGAAAGCATTATCAGTAGTTTGAGTGGTAACTAAAAGGTTGGAGATATCTTTTTTCAAGATCCTAATTGGTGCTATCACTGCTGCCACTATGGATTATTATTCCTAAAATGGTGCTCTTAGACTTGGACAAGTATGTGGATATTGTGTAGCGTGGCAAATATCTAAGAGGATATCCTGAAGATGAGAGCCAAGCCAAATATAGGAATGCTATTGCTTAGAGATACTATACCAATGTCATCAATATGATCACAGTAGCAGCTTTAATTGGTGAGCAGATTTTATACATACATGGTAGTCTCTAACTCTAGACATCAAAACAATGGATCAAATCCAAACCACTGAACAGAATTAGAAAATCCCTCACAAAGGAACATTTTGCGACTTAACATGGTCGTATCCTGAAGGTGGAAATGCTTTGGCAATCATTCCATGGGGAGCAAGTTGACTTTTTGGGATGAAGGTCACAAAGGAATTTGTTCATAATGATGACTTAAAACTTCTCTTTGGAGTATATCAACTGGTGCATGAAGGTTATAATTTTATACACGATGAAAAATGGTAACAGTAAGGTTGGCTCCAAGTTATTGCTATCATTGTGGAAATATCACTTCAGTTGTGGTATCCAAAGATGTAAATATAGGAGAACCAAAGTTGTTTTGGATGGTTTCAGATTTGGAATGTGTAATTCCCCCCAGAACAACTATGTCAGATTTTCTTTGAGGCCCTCACCCATGCTACTGATTCCCTTTCTTTATTCTTCCCCCAAATTGCTTATATTTACTCCTCTACAAATATACTTTTTATTGAGCACTTTGCTGCTGAAATGCTGCTTCTTGCTTCCCTTTCCTCCCTTTCATTTTAAATTATCTAAATTTATTGTATATTATGGTGTCTGTAGCAATGTTTCTCTATTGATTTCCTCACTCTCCCATTCCCATCTTATACTCATTTGCAAAGACTTTGAGAAATGTCTTAACATCCACACTACTGTGTATAGTTCTTGCTTATTACTATTTTGGGAGGAAACAAATCATTTTTCCTTTTTTTTTTAAAAAAAAGCAAATTGAAAAGAACAGACCAAAGCAAAATAGTCCTCTCCTCCTGTTTGGCTTTTAAAAAAAAGTTTGGTAAGTTTAAGAATTTTTAGCAGCAAAATTATTATTCAGTGAGTATGATATATTGTAGATGTCTTTGTGTTGTGTACAACTGTCCCAGCTATAAATATTACCCTTTGTTGGATTATATTTTAAGTGGCTGTAAAATGAATTGGTCAAAAGAGGGGAAAAAGAATCTAATTGGCCTAAGAAATATGAGTACTATCTTCATAGGGAAGCACCAATCCATCAATTGGTATGTTTTTATTGAGTGCCTTCTGAATGCCCAGCCTTGTGTTATGTCTTATGGAGGAGACAAAAGGAAGGATCTTTACCCTTTATAAGCTGATTATTTAAGTAGGAATATAGGATGCACACACAGAACAAAGAATGCTATAATACTAATGTGATAATGGTGAATTTGTGAAAGGTGGTCGTATTCTTGAAAAGATAGAATCATAGAATACTAGATTTGGGACAGACCTTAGAGCTTATTCTTTCCTATTCTCTTATTCAAGGAGAAAATTGAGACCAAGAGGAGTTAAATAAGATTGACAGCAAAAATTATTCACACTTGTTACTAACTCTAAATGTTGGGGATGAGAAGGGATTGCTAGAGATGAAAAGAAAGAAGACGTGGCTATTCAAGCCCTGATTTCTTGAAAAACTTCTCTTCTCTGGCATAAATGTTGAACCCACCTACCATTATGAGCCAAGGAATAACCTGCCTCCCAGTGACTATCTGAATTTGGTCACTTACTACATAGTACAGTTTGCTTCTTTCTGCTGGACCATTTGATAGGCATTGAGGTTGGATTTATGAAAATATGTGCAGTTGAGCTGTAGAAAAAACTGGGAGCAGCCTGATATAGTAAAAAGATTATGGCACTTAGGAGGCAAGAGCCTAAGTAAGAAGAGTGGTTTAATGCCATGAGAGAGCATTAGATTTAGAGTCAGAAGACCTGAATTTAATCCCACCTCAATCACTTACTAATGATGTTACCCTGGGCAAGTCACTTATCTTCTGTGAGCTTGTTTCCTCATCTAGAAAAAGAGTTGGACTTGACGTGCTTTCAGGTCCCTTGAAAATCTAAACATATAATCTGACAACCTATGTGACCTTAATTTCTTCACTGTGACTAGACAATCTCTTAGGCCATTCATTTCCAGTTTATAGTTCTTAGAACTCTCAATTTTTAGGACTCTTCTCCATTGAATCAGGACTCCCAGCACACTAGACAGGAAGGAAGTCATCATATTTTCCTCCTAAACTCCCCATTTTTATTCATGAGAGTTCCCCATCCTTCCATTTACCCAGTTTCATAATCTTGGAGTCTTTTAAAATTTAATTTTTTTCTTGATTACATGTTGATACAATTTTTAATAATCACTTTCTGACATTTTGCAATTCATGTTCTCTCCCTCCTTCTCATCATTTCCACCTGCCCAAGATGCCAGTTAATATGATATAGGTCATATATGTGTTATTATGCAATACATATTTCCATGTTCTTCATGTTGTGAAAGAAGAAGACACTAGAGAAAAATTCATGGAGGAAATAAAGTAAAGAAAGGTATACAACAAATTTGCATTTAGAATCTGTCAGTTCTTTCTGTTGTGGTGGATAGCCTTTTGTGTGTTGAATCCTTTGGAGTTGTCCTGATTGTTGCATGGCTAATAATAGCTGTTATTCACAATTGATCATCATACTTTATTGCTGTTTCTGTGTACAATGTTCTCCTGGTTCTTCTCACTTCACTTTACATTATTTCACATAAGTCTTTCCAAGTTTTTTTTGTGATCATCTTTTTTGTCATTTCTTGTAGCACAATAGTATTCCATCACAATCATAATAACATAACTTGTTCAACCATTCTCCAATTGATAGACATCTCTTCATTTTCCAGATCTTTGCCACCACGAAAATAACTGCTATAAATATTTTTGTACATATGGGTCATTTTCCACTATCTTTGATCTCTTTGGGATACAGGCCTAGTGTTAGGCCAAAGAGTATGTACAATTTTATGGCCCTTTGGGCATGGTTTCAATTGCTCTCTAGAATAGTGCATCAGTTCTTAGCTCCACCAACAGTGTTTTAATATCCCAATTTTTTCACTTGCCCTGCAACATTTATCATTTTCCTTTTTGTCTTATTAGCCAGTCTGATAGGTATGAGGTGTTACCTCAGAGTTGTTTTAATTTGCATTTTTTAAACTAATGGTAATTTGGAGTATTTTTTCACATAACTAAAGATAATTTTAATTTCTTCATCTGAAAATTGCCTGTTCTTATCCTTTGACCATTTGTCAATTGGGGAATGCTTTGGATTCTTATAAATTTGACCCAATTCTCTATATATTTGAGAAATGAGGCATTTTCAGAGATACTTGCCATAATTTTTCCCCCAGTTCCTTGCTACTCTTCTGATTTTGGTTGCATTGGTTTTTGGAGTCATTCTTAACTTTTTTCTTTCCATTATCTGCCATACTCAAGTTGGATCTAGAATGTCCCCATAATATGTTAACAGTTTATTTCATATTCATTCTCTTTACTCAAATGTTCTCTATCATTCTGAAGTTCTTATCAACTTTCACTTTTATCACCTTATCAACTTTTGCCATAATTTCCCAAGTGATTTTTCACTACATTTATTTCTTTTCCTCTTTAACCCATTCTCCACATAGTTACCAACTTTTTTTATTCCTTAAATATAGACCTAACCATGTCATATAATCAATGCATGCATGTATGCAGATATACACAAACATATCCAAATCTCTTTTTCTAATTTCCACAGAAAATATTCAATGATTCTCTCTTGCTTCTAGGATAAATAAAAAATCCTCAGCTTGACATTAAAGTTCTCCAAAGGCTGATTCCCATCTAACTTTACAGGCTTAAATTACGTTCTTTGTCTTTTAACAAATAATTCTTCATGCATGAAATGTTTTCCCACCTCACATCTACCACAAAAAATTCCTCTCTTCCTCCAAATCCCAACTCAGTAGCTACTTTTTCCAATAGAGATGCTTTTTTTGATCTTGCTAGTTATTAGCACTTGCTTCCTCTTGAAATTATGTTGTAAATATTTTGTATTAACTTACTTATATAGGTAGATTGTATCTAGCTCTTTCACCTGATTGTATTCACCTTAGAGGACAAGGATTGACTTTTGTGTTTGTCTTTGTGTATGTGTATTTATATACATAGTATCAAGCACCGAGTCTTGAATATTATATATATTAATAAATAGTTGTTGCAAAATTGAACTGAATCTAATAAGATAACATTGAACATGGATGAATTTAAATTCTTACACTTAGTTCTTAAAAATCAACTTTAAAAATACAGAATAGCAAAGGTTTCATAAGTAGAAGGCAATAGAGGAGGCTGTGTTTAAGTAGTGTCTAGCAGAACACCATTGGGGGCACCTAGGTAGTACAGTGAGTAGAGTGCTGGCCTGGAGTCAGAAAGAGTAATCTTCTTGAGTTAAAATCTGCCTCAGGCAATTACTGGCTGTGAGACCGTGGGCAAGTTACTTAACCCTGTTTGCATCATGTATAAAATGAGCTAGAAAAGGAAATAGCAAACCATTCCAGTATCTTTGCCAAGAAAATCCAGAAATGCAGGACCCAAAGAGTAGGACATAACTAAAAAACAACAAAGAAGGACAGCATCCAAAGGAACATAGCCTGGGGGAAATTATGAGGCATAGGCCAAAAGGAATAGTATCAAGATTTTCATGGCCCTGCACACCTGCAGATTGAAGAAGTAAGTTGCTTCTCTTCACACCTGCCTCAGTGTGTACCTCAATGAATGTCCCCCTCTCTCTGCTAATACTAGGTGTATTTCTGGGTGAATGCACCCTATGTTTATAGGGAAGATGTTTTGTTGAGGTTTCTTTCACAATGCCATTACAGTAAATGTCTTTTCTTTTTTAATTCTTTTTTTCATTTTATTAAATATTTCCCAATTACATGTAAATAATGTTAACAATAACTAAAATTTTTGAGTTCCAAATTCTCTCCCTCCTTCCTGACTTTAACCTCTCCTTGAGAAGACAAGCACTTTGATTTCAATTATACACATGAGGTCATACCAAATATATTACCATATTAGTCATGTTTCAAAACAGAACATAAATGAAATAAAACAATAAAAATAGAGTAAAAATATACTTCAATCTACTTCAGATTCCTTCAGTTCTCTCTTTGGATATAAATATACTTAACATAGTTCCTTTGGAATTGTCATAGATCACTTTGATCAGAGTAGCTAAGTCTTTCACTGTTGGTCATCCTTTTAGCATTGTTATTACTGGGCATTAGCTTCTACTCACTTCACTTTGAATGAGTTAATTTAAGTCTTCCCAAGATTTATGGAAGCCATTTTTACTCATCATTTCTAATAATTCAATAGCAATTCATCACAATTGTATATCACAACTTATTGAGACATTCCCCAATTGATGGATACCCCCTTGATTTCCAACTCTTTACCACCAAAAATGAGCCACTATAAATATTTTTTTTTACAAACAGGTCCCTTTCCCTTGTTGTTGATCTCTTTGGAATACTAACATAATAGTGGTATTACTGGGTCAAAGAGAATGTACATGTGGTTTGATAACCCTTTGTACATAGTTCCTAACTATAGACTGGTTGGACTAGTTCACATTGCATTAATTATAAATGTTGCAAATGATTTTTTAGTTGATACTCTAAACTTCTCTAACTATCATACATCATATCCTCTGCAAAGAGTGATAGCTTTGTTTCTTCATTCCCTAGTCCAATTTTTTTCTTGTCATTGCTATAGCTAGTATTTCTATTATAATTTAGAATAATCGTATTGATAAAGGATATATTTGCTTCACTCCTGATCTTATTGGGAAGACTGTAAGTTTATCTTGGTTTTAGAAAGATACTACTTATAATTTTTTCAGAAAAATTCCATTGATTCTTATTCTTTCTAGTGTTTTAAATAGCATTAAATATTTATAAAAGACTTCTATATATAACCATATCAGTTTTGTTATTGTTATTGATGTGGTCAGTCATACTGATAGTTTTCCTAATGTTAAACTAGTCCTAAATTCCTGGTATAAATCTCACCTGGTCATAGTACATAATTTTTATGATAAATTACTACAATCTCCTTGCTAGTATCTTATTTATAAATTTTGCATCAGTATTCATTAAGTAAATATAGTTTTCTTTTTCTGTTTTTGTTCTCCCTGGTATAGGTATTAAAGTCATATTTGTGTCACAAAAGGAATTCATTAGGATTCCTTATTGAACTTTTTTTTCAAATAGTTTAAATAGTATTGGGACTAATTGTTGTTTAAATATTTGGTAAAATTCACTTTTAAATTCATATAGTCCTAGAGATTTTTTCTTCTAATGGAGCTCATTGATAGCTTATTCAACGTTTTGTTCTAAATTAGAGTTATGTAAGTATTCTATTTCCTCTTCTGTTAATCTGGGCAATTTATATGTTTGTGAACATTCATCCATTTCACTTAGACTGTCAGTTTTACTGACATATAATTGAACAAAATTATTTGTGATAATTACTTTAATGTTATCTTCATTGGTGGTGCATTTACCCATTTCATTTTTGATACTAGCAATTTGATTTTCTTCTTTCTTTTTTAATCAAATTAACCAATGATTTATCTATTTTGTTAGTTTTTCATAAAACCAACTCCTAGTTTTACTTATTAGATTTTTTTTACTTTTAATTGTATTAATCTCTCCTTAAATTTTCAATATTTCCCTTGCGGTGTTTAATTGGGAATTTTTCATTTCTTCTTTTTTCTAGATTTTTTTTAGTTGAATGCTCAATTCATTGCTATGTTCTTCTCTTTTTTTTAATGTATACAGCTAGATATATAAATTGGCCCCTTAGTACTGCTTTGGCTGTATCTATAAATAGTCATTGATGTCATCTCTTTAATGAAATTTTTGATAATTTTTTATTTGTTATCTCCTTTTTTAGAATTAGATTATTTATTTACCAATTAGCTGTTAATCTATGCTTCTATAGCCCTTTATTAAATGTATTTTCATTTCATTATGATGCAAAAAGAGTACACTGAATATTTCTTCTTTTCTGAATTTGATTTAGAGGTCTTTATGCCCAAATATGTAGCCAATATTTTTGAAGATTCCATAAAAGCTGAGAAAAAGGTATACTCCTTTCTATTCCCATTCAGTTTTCTCCAGAGGTCTCTAACATCTAACTTTTCTAAGATTCTATTTTTCTCCTTGACTTCTTTCTTATTTATTTTGTGGTTAAATGTATCTAGCTCCAAGAAGTGGTAAGTGACTATTATTAGAGCTTTACTATTTCTGCCCCTACTATTTCCTTCATTTAACTTTTTTAAAGAATTTAGATTCTATATCATTTATGCATACATATTTAGTATCAATATTATTTCATTGTCCGTTTTCTTTTAGCAAGAAATGGTTTCTCTGCTTAAACTCTTTAATAAGATCTCTTTTTTTGGTTTTACTTTGCCTGAGATCATGATTCCTACCCTTGCTTTTTTCACCTCAGCTGAAGCATAATATATTTCTTCATCCCCTTATTTTTGCTATGTTTTTCTATGTTTCAAGTGTCTCTTGTAAAAAACATATTGTTGCATTCTGATTAATCATTCTTTTTGTTTCTATTTTATGAGTGAGTTCATCTTATTCACATTCCACTATTATTATTAATCATACATTTCCCTTCATCCTATTTCTATTTATCCTTCTCCTTTTATCCTGTCTCTCCTTTAAAGTAATTTATTTTCCTTTTTACCCCTCCCTTTCTCTTTTCCCTTCTTTTCTTTCTTCCACATTGATAAGATATATTTCTATTACTAATGAGAGTGTGTGTATATATGCATACACATATATTCCATTTTAAAACAAGTTTTGATGTGTGAGGGTGAAGCTTTGCCACCTCCCAACATTCCTCCCTCCACTATAAAATTTTTTCTTGCATGCTTCTTTGATCTTTCTAAGATGATTTTCCCTATTTTTCTTCTCCCTTCCCCCTTCTTTCTCTGTCTATGTATAATCCTCCCAACAGTACTAATAATTATAGTTTTTTGAAGATGAATGCATCTTCTTTCCATATACTGTATAATCTTATTGAGTCCCTTATGATTTCCCTCTCATGTTTAGTCTTTTATACTTCTCTTGACTTGTGTGCTTTAAAGTCATATTTTCTATTCAACTCTGATCTTTTCACCAGGAATACTTGATAGTCTTCTATTTCATATAACAAGTTCTTTGCCTGACATATTTTCTTTTTCACCTGGTAGTCCTATAATTAGGCTATAGCATTAATGGGCAAACTACGGTCCACGGGCCAGATGCAGCCCCCACCGAAATGTTCTATCTGGCAGCAAGACATTATTCCTTATCTGATGAATGCAATGAGTAGGATACAATACAATGAAACTTTGAAAGAGTTGCCTTAGAAACAGACTGACTGATGAGCATTTCCTTTCCTTTGGCCCCCTCTTTAAAATGTTTGCCCATCACTGGGCTATAGTATTCTTGAGAATTTTCATTTTGGATCACTTTCAAGAGGTAGATGATGGGTTCTTTTAATTTCTATTTTATACTTTAGGTTCCAGGATATTTGAGCAATTTTCTTTGATAATTCCTTGAAATATGATGTCTAGGTTTTGATCATGACTTTCTAGTAGATGACTAATTCTTAAATTATTTCTCCTAAATCTATTTTCCATGTCAATTGTTTTTCTAATGTTGTTTTTCATATTTTCTTCAATTTTCATTATTTTGATTTCATTTTGTTGTTTCTTGATGCATTATCATTAGCTTCCACTTGTTCTATTCTCATTTTTAAGGAATTATTTTCTTCACTGAATTTTGTACATATTTTTCATTTGACTTACTCTTTTTTTAGATGTTATTTTCTTTACTATTTTTGTGCTTCTTTTATCAGGCTGTTAATTGTCTTTTCATAATTGTCTTTCTTTATTTTCATTTTAATTAATTTTCCCTTTACCACTCCTATTTGTTTTTTTTTAACTCGATCTTTTCTATCATGATAGTAGATTTTAGAAATTTACTTAGAATTTTGACTATGTTCCCAGCATGGGAGGGGGAATGCTTTGTCTTAAACTTCAAACTTTTCTGCCTTGTTCTTTTCAGTGCTAGTTCTAAAGTTTGGGAAGTTTTTGGTGCTTCAAAGGTGTTATGATATGGAGAGAGGCATGGTTGTGTGGTCAGTACTCACTTAATCTGTACTCTGGTCCTTACCTAGGAAGGGCCTCTTATTCCTTAGGAAATGTGATTGATACTATTCCTCAGGTCCCTCCTCTCTTGGGACCAGAAATGATACTGTTTCTCAGGGTCCTTGATCCCTTGGGGCCAGAAGTGCTATTTAGGACTTTGGTTCCCTCTTTACTGAAAATGCACCTCTTCACCCTTTAACTGTGACTCAGAAGTGAGTATAGGCAATGTTGCTAAACAGTTGCCCCTCAGGGTTTCCATTCCTTCTTTACTGAAAGTATTCCTTTCTTCTCTTGAATGATGACCCAGAAATGGATATAGATTGCCTAACAGTGTCTGGTTTTATATCCAGTGCTTGTATAAGAGTACTCTATAATCTCTTTCTGACCAGTTTCCAAGTCCATTTACCATTATTGGCTTGAAAATCTTCCAAAGCTGTTTTGCTGCTATTACTACTATCTCACCCCACCATTGGTGTTCCATCCACAAGGGCCCTGGACCAGGCCCCTTTCCAGTGTCACAGATCTCTCTTTCTGATCTCATATGTTGCCTTAGCCTGAAAGATTGTGTCATTTTGACCTTTTGTTTGCTCTGTCACGCCAGTATTTTATTTGAGGCATTGTTTAAAAGTTGTTTGGAGAGGAATGTTGATAGAGCTTGGCTAAGATGCTTCTCTATTCCTCCATCTTGGCTCCATCCCTAGAAATTGGATCTAAATATCTTTTATTTAAGGTAATTAGCTGCTCAGGTTAATTATGGAAAGACAGTGTTACCAACATAATATTCTGTCTAGTAGAGGTTCTGCCTCTAATTTGGTGGATATCTCAGGGTTATATAGTCTAAAACTCCCTGTGTCTTGATATTCTCAATCCTTTTATGAAGTACTATAGCTTTTCTCCTATAATACTTATAAGCACCGGCCACCTCTAAATATTTAGTATTTTTCCTCTAAGATATCCAATCTGATATGAACCTGCCAAATGCTACTGCTAATCTTATTCTGACTTGTTCTGAGGATTTCAATTGACACATAATATGAAAAAAAATATATCTGCCATGCCTCTTCTTCCCTCAGATCCCATGCCTGAGGAAGCCCTGTGGGAGTGGGGAGCAGGGAGGAAGAGTATCTTCCTACAGTTAAAACCAGATAAAATATTTTCTAAGAGAGCTTCACAAAACATCATTTTTCTGTTGTGTCATTGTTTTTTAATTAAGCAAATTCTATTATTTATTTAAAAACTTAACAACAATTTAATTTTTTTAAATTTATTTTTAAATATTTTCCCATGTTTCCATGTTTCATTTTCCTTCCCTCCCCTTTTCTCTTTCCCCTTCCAGAGCCAACAAGCAGTTCCACTGGGTTATACAAATGTTATCACTTGGTACCTTTTCCCATATTATTTATTTTTGCTATAGAGTGTTTTTTAAAGCTTAAACCCCAAATCATATACCCATATATACATGTGATAAGTGATGTCATATGTTTTGCTGTTGTACTTCTACTCCCATAGTTCTTACTCTCAATGTAGATAGCATTTCTTTCACATAAGTCCTTCAGGAGTGTCCTGGCTTGTTGCATTGCTACTGGTAGTAAAGTCCATTACATTGGATTATTCCACAATGTTTCACTTTCTGTGTACAATATTTTCCTGGTTCTGCTCATTTCACTCTGTATCAGTTCATCGAGGTTCTTCCAGTTCATATAGAAATCCTCCAGATCATCAATCCTTATAGCACAATAGTATTCTATCACCATCATATACCACAATTTGTTCATTCACCCCACAATCAAGAGACAGCCTTTCATATAAAAGACAAATCTTTCATACACGTGGATGTTAGCTAAAAATGGCATCACCTAGGTTTTTTCAAGCATAATGATACAGTCTAGTGGTTTTCATGGATTATATAATCAATGTGAACCAGCACTATAACAAGGTAGCCAAAACAATATTGAATGAATGAATGAAAAGAATATTTATTAAGCATTTATTATATGCCAGGCACTCTGCAAAGTGTTGGGATTTCAAATAGAAAAGTACAAGAATCCTTGTAATAAAGAAGTTTAAATTGTAATAGGGAAAAAGATTATATAGAGAGTTGTGGTGGTCAGGGAAAGGAATTTGGTCTGGGGAGCCACAAGGATGGTGAATTAATCCATAATAAAAATGTTTGATCTACTCTTTCCAAAAAAAAAGCAATGTTATTATAGATTTGATTATTGTGTCTAAAGCAAGAGGTAAAAAATATCTATGTAGAGTTTGGGTAGAGATTTTATTCAATGGAGCCATGATGACCAGGGAATATATGGAAATTTCAAACATGGTCTGATATCACTGATAATGTGAGTTTGTATGCATTATCTCATGAATCAAGACAGTTCATGTTTAGGTTTAAATTAGATCACCTTTGAGGTCTTTTCTAGCTCTAAGAGTCTACAATATGATAAAATCATTGGAGTTGATTATTTTCTCTGAGGTGCTATTTTCAATTTGGCTAATTTCTACTGGTTGAGCACTGATGCTTGATTATTTATTGTACCATGGTCAATTGAATGGGATTTTTTTTCAGATGATAAAATGAGAGAAGCAGATGTACAACTCAAGTTGTTCATGCATTTATGATTTTTTCATTACTATAGTACAAACTACATGTCATTCTCTAATTTCTAAATATAAACAGCAAACGGATATTCTAAATAAATATAAACCCCTAAGTAAAAGTTAAGTATCTTTTTCACTAAATCCTAATGGTATCCAAATTCTGGATTTATTCCCACCTCCCCACAAGTCACTTACCATTTTACCAAGTCTCTTCTGACTACTTACCAGAGTGTAGTCAATTGTCATCTTAACATCATACTCTGATACTTCTTCTTCTAGCTGCCTCCATGTCAAGAAGAAACTCTTCTGATTTCTCTCAGCAAAGACTATATTTGGATTATTCCAAGCCTTTTGTCCCTTCAGCTCTCTCTGTCTCATTACTAGTCAAAAATGACTTCTTAGAATGGAACAACAAATTTCTAATTCATTTATTTAGTATGCCTGCCCTCCATGCCTTCCCTGGATGAGTAGCATTAACCTTGAATGGATTTGTTTGCTAACCTCTGTGGCTTTAGAATTTTATTGTCTTCTACATAAGAACCATTTCTGATCATATAGGAACCATAACTTGAGACACTCCCCTTGCCTTACTCAGCACTTAAAACCCAGTGATGTAACCAAAAAGGATTGTGTGATTTTATTCTTCCTTTTTGGCCCCAATCTTTCCCTTGAATTGGGGTAAAAGTTATGTGGGAAACTGCTGAGCAAGGCCATTTTCCCTTCCACTTTGCATATATATATATATGTGTGTGTGTGTGTGTGTGTATATATATATATATATATATATATATATATATATATATATATA
>NC_058131.1:616385736-616490063 GCF_016433145.1 Gracilinanus agilis
TATATATATATATATATATATATATATATATATATATATATATACACATATGTTCTTATAGATAGAGCCAAATAAATATTATCTAAATGAGGATCATATAACATCAGAAAATGGCATGTGTTTACTCTTGTGTCATTGTTTTCTAATTAGGCAGATTTTATTATTTATTAAAAATCTCAATTATTAACAACTTTGAATCAATACTAATTTTCAATATGTTCCCTAAGAAAATATGGGGTCTCTCTTATCTGGGTTTCTTTGGACCATTTTGTTTTGGGAAAATAACATTGAAAATTGAAAATAATTAAAAAGCTTTGATATATGTGAGTGTTAGTTTATACATATAAATATATATATTTATACATATATACATATCATAATATATATTATATAACTACCTCCTTCTCCATCTTCCCATTTTAGATGCCCACTATCTCACTTGTCGTATCCAAGAATGCTCAGAAACAACCAAGAGTGGGCCCTTTGCCCGCTCCATCGACATCAGCTCATTAGTAGTCCAGGATGAATATGTTTTCATTCAGGTAAGTACATCACATTTGATTGTTGATATCTGGAGAGCGAGATGCTTACCAACTGGAACTCCCTGGTAAGGGTTCTCTCAAAATTATGAAGAGATGGTCTTTGGATGTGGGAATGAATACATACCAGCTTCTTTCTCTAGTGGTCAGGAAAAGACTGATCACCCTTAGAATATACACTAATTAACCTTGATAGTGGTGGAGACACAAAGAGGGTTTATTTTCTTCTGAGAGGGTATTCTTGTTATTGGGGTTGGAATGTCATTTTATTTTGGCAAAAGTAGCTTTAACAAAGTCGATTATGGACTGGAGTTTGGGAATTTAAGAACTGTAAGAAGATTCTGATGAGGGGTCGAACCATTAAAGAATATGGCTAGAAGTTATTTATCCTACTGTGAGAAAGATCCTTTGCTAGGTACTAATGATCTATGCAGAAAAATATGAAATACAGTTCCCTAATTTAAAGAGTTTAGTCTAGTCAGGAAGTATAACAAATGTAAAAAGATGACAATATGACAATGGTGGTCTGGTAGTTCAGTTAAGGGCTTTGAGCCTATATAATATCTTTCTGGAAATATACTAAAATATATAGGCCTTCCTTCTATCCTCCTATTAATAATATATAATGAATATCTTTGTCCAAACATCCACTTCTAAGGGGAAAAAAGTAAACTTTATTGTTTTCCCTGCATTAACCTGACAGACTAGTGTTTTGAAGGATGGATAAAGAAGAACCAACCCGTTAGCTTCTTACTTAATTGGAAATGTTGGGAAGTTAAATGGCTATAGCATTATGTATATTCATTTTGGAGAGACCAGAAACTGTTTAATTTTACCATTAGAAGAAACTGAGATCCAAGGAAATCAAATATCGTTTCCTCAGGTCATGCAGATACTAAGTATTAGCATGGTCTTCCTAGGAAACATTATGTATCCCATATTGTACTGTTTGATAGACTCTTAACTCCTTAGTCTGTGATTTAGTACTTTTAACATTCTGCCCTGCCTTCCTTTCCAATTTTATTAGTCATATTAGTCCCCTAAATAAGACTCTAGAGAAGCTGATCTCACCTCATGAAGGTGATTCATTCGTGTTTCCATATCTTCCATTGTTCCATTCCCCCTCTCTCTGAAAAATGGTCACCTTTTCTTTCCTCCCAACTACATAAATTCTAGCTGTCCTTCAAAGTCCAGCTGTAAGGGGGGGGGAGGCTTCAATATATTAAAAGATGGTCACCAGAGGATTAAACTATTATCAATCCTCAATTAAGAATAATCTCAAGTCAAAATTGACTTTTATGAAAGTTTATTTACAATTAAGAAGAGAGAGAGGAAATAAGGAAATAAGAATCTAACTAAGAGGCCCGGAGGTGAATGAAGCAAAAATTCATTCATAGAGTTTTTTAAAAGAAGTTTCTTAAGAGAAGTTCAGGAAGATTCAGTCTTTAAACTTACCATGTGGAATTCAAAAGAAGATATTTAAAGTAGTCTCACCAAGGTCTCAACACTCCTTCATGGACCAGAAGAGCCCTCTTCACCAGAAGCCTTCTTTACCAGAAGCTTTCTCACTCACTCAACTCCCTCTTTTTAAAGGGGTCACTTATGTGTCACTTCCTGTGCCTTCCTCCTAATTTGCATGTCCAATCACAATAGAAGCTTCTCATAGTACTGCCTAGGGGGCAGTCAGTTGATTCTGATTCATCACCCACTCTAGCTCATGTGGGTTAGGACCTCCTAGAATTAGAGGTGTTTTCATTTTTGCTGATTAAATCTAAAGATGGGCAGTGTAGACAATCTAATTATCACACAGCTCAAGTCATATTTTGCATTTGAAACATTTCTTTGATCACTTCAGGCTCAGTTGAGCTCTATTTGTCTTTGAATTCCAATAACATCAATTATTTGTACTACCTAAGAGAGTCTATAGTATAAACTCTCTTTAAGTTATAGTAGGAAGAGCACTAAACTTAGAGTCCAGAAAGGTCTGGGTTTAAATACTTGCTCCAATATTTACTGGTGGTATGGCCCTGGCCCAATCCTTGAGTTCATCTGAATCAAGCCTCCATCTTCCTTCATGTAAAATGGGGATGATTATACTCATACTACCCACTTCACAAGGTTATGGTAAGAAAAACACTAAAAAAACCTTAGAAACTGAGTTAATCATTAGGGTGACTTTTCCCTTCTCTTATTGGCTTAGTCACAAGTAGCTATGTTCTCCTCTCATTGTTAGGAGGCCAAAGACTAGCAAAGGACCCAGTTCCCTCCAATATACTTTTAATTATAGCAATATCAAACAAATAAATGTTTTTTTTCCAATACCTTGTAGGCATAGTCTCCCCTATATCATCTTGGTCACTGGGGAGATTAGGTTGTACTTTGCTAAGTTCCTACACAGCATTCGTTTCTCTTAAGTGCATATCCAGATTTGGTATGATTTCCAGGTGAACCCTCAGCTCCGTTTCCACTGGCCTGTCCTTCTTTGTTCTCAGCACTGATGCTGAGATGGCTATAAAACTCAGCTAGGGCACTAGGATACCAGAGTTCCCTCTGAACTCTGGAATGCAGAAGATCTCCTGGACCTTTCAAAATTCATCACATCATTGATGGTCTACTGCATTCACCTAGCATGGAAAGAAGAAACTCAGAGGTCAAGCCTGAGAGCTATTTCTTGGAATCCTCTTCCCTTATACAGCTGTCTCTCACCACATCCTATGAATAGAGTTCGACCAAAAAGGCTGATGATAGAGAAACATAGAGGAAGCTGGCCATGGATTTTTTAATATCCTCATAGCCAGTCAAGGAATCCTCCATCCACAACATGGTCAGCAGGCAAGGATTAGGTGTCTACTGTGTATGTTGTGCTAAGTGCTGGAGATACCAATATAAGCAAGAAGAAAAATGGTCCTTGGCAATGACTATACCTGATCCACAGTTTTAAGACATTTTTCTCTAACATCATTATAACTCTCCAGGAAATCAGGATCCTAACCTTTTCCTGTGGAGAGAAATCATACAAATTACTCTGTTTATGTGCTAGGTCCACATTTGTATTGCTATCTTTTCACATTTGTAATTCTTTCTTGCTGAGCTGAACTAAATTCTTTACATTCTGAAACTGTATATGACCCTTTTCCGTACCCGCTCAGTGTCTAGCAAAGAGCCTTTCACAAAATGTATTTGATTGATTTTTAAGGTTACCATTCAATTGAACTTGGGAATGGGCAACTTGGTAGAGTAAGATCACGTGTAGATAAAATGAACAAACAAAACAAAGTTAAATTTATCCAGGAAAGGAAAATCTGTCCTGTGTTAATTAGAAAATTTTGTTAATCCCCAATTCACAGGAAGTTTTTTCTAGGTCCTGTTTAGTGATAGCCATCTATCCATCCATTCGTTCAGTAAGTGTTTATTAAGGACCTACTGTGTATAAGACCCCATACTGTACATTTCACCTTGAATAAAAAGGCATATTCCCTTCCTACGGGAATCCAAAATTCTCTTCAAAGGGAAAAGAACATTCTCCTCCCTAACCAGAGGGGATACTCCAAGTTAAGGGAATAAAAAGGCTTTTGCATCAAGGTGTAAAAAGGCTTATACCAAATAATATCCTGAAAACAAGAGGAGGCCATATGAGTTTGTGTGAATGTAGATGTTGGAGCAGAGAGGAGATATATCACTGAGAAGAGAGTTTAGAGGTCCCCAAGCCAACTTTGCCAACTTTGCCATTTTCCTTAGGATTCATTTAGTGTTTGGCAGATTCACACTGAATTAAGAAGCACTACCTAGGCTTTGTGGTATCCAGATCTACCACGGGGCTGTCTGCCCAGTGTCTAAAGCACAATTGCATTTAGGAAATTCAGCCAGCCTAACAAAGCAGTTGTTTGACCTTGTGTAGGCTCTTACAATGCAATTGTTGTGAGGAAAGTGTTTTGTAAAGCTTAAAGTGCCATATAAATGTGAGTTATTATTATTATTGTTAATATTATTGACCTCATTTTAACCTGTAGTAATGACATGTAGACGTAGCCAGTAGACTCTATAGAAGGAAGAACTGTAACAGTAAGACTCAGGATTGTGGAAATGAATTGAACAGACTAGGTGTACCTAAATATTTTATCAAAGTCCTCGTGTGGCTTGATTTTAAAGTGACCCTTGAAGTTTCTACAAGGACACACAGAGATACATCATATACAGTTTCACATTTGGAAGGAACCTCAACATCCATCTGGTGTAATCCATTCTCCTTAAAAAAGAGCAGACCTGATAAGTGGTCTTCTTGATCTTTAGTGAACACCTCCAGTGAAGGCATGACCTCCTGAGGTATCCCACTTTATTTCTCAATAGTTCTAGTCTTTAGACAGGTTTTTTTCCTTACCAGAATTAAATAAACCTTACCTGAGGCTACCAATATTTTTACCCAAAGCAAGCCTTAGGTGAAAGGGAATTTGGTGTGTGTGGGAAGTGAAGCTTCAAGCTATTGGGAAGGAAGTGAAGTATACCATGGGTACCTCTGAGGTTTTTATACTAGTCTTTGAGTGGGGAAAAGTGTTTCTAGACCTGGGATTTAATTACTATAGGGAACTCCTACAGTGAAAATTCCCTTAAGCCAACATAGACCTACCAACTACCAACTAAAATTCATAGTGTTAGACCATTGCCTGGAGCACTGACAGTGGAGAACAAAAGGGATGGAGAAGAAAAGAAAGAAAAGGGAAATGAATAACCATATATATAATACTTAATATGTGCTAGGCACTATTTAAAAAACCTTTCTGCAAATATCTCATTTAATTCTCATTAGAACTCTTTGAGATAGGTGCTATTATTATCCCCACATTACAATTGAGGAAACTGAGGCAAACAGGGTTAAGTGACTTATGTAGGGTCACACAACTACCTAATGTCTAAGACCAGATTTGAACTCAGGCCTTCCTGACTACTGTGCCTCTAAGCCTCTAAAATGATAGGTTAGAAGACTTGTCTATGAACACCTAATTAGCGTGTGTTTATGATCAAGATTTGCACATAGATCCTTCGGATGCCAACGTGGGTCCTCTATTGTGCAACATGCTGCCTTTTATGTTAGTTTAGAAAGGTTCAATTAGATCATTGGTTCAGTGAGGGCACAGAGTAAGCATGTAATAAATAGTTCTTCATTCTTTTAATTTCATTCATTCATTCATCCTAATAGTTTTAGCACTATCCAACTGGGATAGGATCCATTGGGATAGCAGCATTTGACAGTTGAACCTCTACTCTCAAATGAGAAAACATCTATAAAGAGCTTTGCAAACTTTAAGTACTATATAAATGCTAATGATGGCAACAATGATGATATAGGAAACCAGGGATTAGAGTTGGTGAATTGATTTAAATTATGAAGGATTTTAATTGCCAAAAAGTAATAATTTCTATTTTTTTCATTAAGGCAATGGGAAGTCACTGAAGCATCTTGAACAGGTTGTTATTTTTATCTTTGGACCACTAGAGCTGTGATTTCAATGTTGTATCGAGGTCCCAGAGAGGCAACTTCTTCCAATACAGATCAGTACCTGCTCTACAACTTATTGTCTTACACAGTTGTCTGAGACACTGAGAGATTAAATAACATACTCGGGGTCAAAAATGTCAGAACCAGAACTTGAGTCCATGTTTTCCTGACTGTGAGTTTAGCTTTCATTCCACTAGGCCATGCTTTCTGTTGGAGAAGGTAGAATTTGGTAGGTTTGTGGAGGATAGTCTGGAGAGGAGAAAGACAAGATAATGAGATCCTCTGGGATGTCATCCATGAGCTTCTAAAAATGAGCACATATTTAGGCTTCTAGATAGTCTTCCCAGTAATGTTAGGGTAGCACCTCTATTTAATTTTATGATATTCTTCCATGTGAATAGAAGGTTTTGTGTACTATATCCTAAAATTAGTTTCTCTTTACCATGATGAGCAAGGCATCATTATAGTCTCCTGCAGTTCTGGGAACCACCTGGTTTGATCTGGTGTCTTTATACATTCCTGAGCTTGATAGTAGCCAGCAGTCATATAACTATTATCTTTGCAATGGAGACTCCTGTGGTGTCAATTCTGGCCAAGCATGGCTTCGTGACCCATCAGAACGAGGGTTACCACTTGCAGAGAGGCCCTAGGAAGGGCCAGGCTATTGTAGAAGAGGATAATACATTCTATAACAACAACAAAAAAAACAAAACAATTATGAGTTCTGCCCTCTTGGGCCTTCCAGAGATTCTGCTTTTTGGTTCCAAGAAACTCCCAGGTATAATGAGAGCACTCAGCTCCATGCAATAGGTCAGTGTGGTCAGCTTCACAATATGAATGGTGAAGACCAAGGAAGTGGCCACTTAAGTAGACAGGTGCCTTCTCATCCCTAGATCTGCTTTTGACCCTTCTAGTTGCATCTATAACCTGGCCGCATGACCCTCCCATTCCCAAGTTTCCTTGCTTCCTTCTCGTTCACAGGAATCCACCTAAAAATAATATCACACCCGTGCCTCAGCTTCAAGAAAAGAATGTGACACCACATAAATAACACTGAACAGGGACATAAGCACACCACTGGACAGGCAGATGGGGGAGGAAGCTATGCCCAGCTGTTGAGTCAAAGCTGGAAAGAATACCCCTTAAGGGCAGCAGGTGATAAAGATCTCACCAGCTTGTGGACTAAAGATGCTTAGCATTGCTTTAGGAGGCAGAGATGGGCAAGGGGTGGAAGGTGCTGAAGAATGCTGATGGAATAGGCCAGTAATAGTGGGAGAAGGAAAGCACTCCTAGGTGTCAGCACCCTTTACCTTGCTGCTCTGGTGGAAGTTCCCCAATTCCAGCCTTTATTCTAATTATGATTTTTCTGCACCATTTTCAATTTACCAAGTGTCCTTCTAGAGCTGAACACAATTCTCCAGATGCCTCATGGCTGTTATATATTGAGGCTCACTTCAGTCTCTTCTCCATCCACTTCAGTTAGTGACTGACTGTCCAGGACAAATACATCTTCATTCAGATAAGTAATGGCATTTGATTGGTCACAAAGGGAAGGGGCAGAGCAGGAATTAGTATGTATTAAAGGAAGGAGTTGAATCTAGGTGCTTATGACTCCAAAGCTCCATAACATCACAATCCCTATCCCGCCTTTTTTCATATAACTCCACTTTAATAATGATACTTTTTGAATGAGTGACAAAAAGCCATGTGCATATTACTACTGCTTAATAAATGCTGAATTGAATTACATTGAATTGAATTTCATGTGTGGTTTTGGGCATTTGGGAGGTTAATTGTCTTTTAAGCCTCTTCTGAATATGTCTTTTCTTCTAGTGTCTTTTCTTCTAGTACCAAAATGTTTGGAAACCAAATTTGATATCTTATGTTCAGTACTGATGGACGAGGGATGTGGAGAGGCCCCAGTGGCTTGACTTCTAGCTCCCTTTAAATTGTTATCTACTGGAAATAAAACGCCCAGAGGCACAAATTAATAGAGTCTAATTATTCAAAGTAAAATTGTTTGGCAATATTTTAACTGAGGTTAATTTAGTCTTGATGGGAGAAATTTTGAATGTTAAATAAATACCAATTTTATCATTAGCAGCACATTTACAGTGCAAGGGTTTAGCAGGAATGGAAGTTACAGTGACAGTTTTTAAAAGCTCAGTGAAGACATTCAAGCAGATATTCCTGAAGTGCTTTCAGAGCATCAAGTGAAAGCACTCTGAACTGCCAGCAGTAATTGAGATCATCTTTAAAATAGTGTTAAATAAAACTTTATTTAACAAGATGGGTATCATGAAGGTGTAGTGATTTTTGGGTAAATGGAAAATCATGGAAACATTTATTTTTCTTGAAAACCAGTTATTAAACACTTTGTAGGATACCCTTGTCCAGGTTTCTAGAGGACACTTTAATTCAATATGAGCCTTCCACTTGCCCAAAAGAGGGATTAGACAGTTACTTAGCTCACCCGTTGTCACTGATGTTCTTTTACTTTCCTATAATGTACATCATCCTAATTTTTAAAACATTCCTCTGTCAGAAAACTCTCTTACAAAGGGCAAATCAGAAAGGGAAACCCTGTGATGGTGTTTCTGTGGTTAGCCAAGAGTTTTGGTTAGCTAACCCTCAGAGCAATCCTAACTGACTAATCAAGGAGCTGATGGCTTCTCTCTGCCCAGCTAGCCCTCTAGCTGAGAGCTAGACAGACTAGCTTGCCAGTTTCTAATAGAAAAGGGGGGCCCCTCCTAGGAGATGTTGGTTGATTCTAGTCAAGAGGGATTTGACTAGTGGGCCTCAAGAGAGAAACCCCTTCCGTTGATGGGGAGGCTATGACAACTTTCCCTCTGACTCAACTAGAGTACAGTGAAGATGGAGGAGCAGCTGAGGTCTGAACAGGATAAAGACTCCAATGAAATTTGAGATAGCCTTTTTTTGTTTAGGTCTTTGCTTATTGCCTGAACTTCCTTGATGTGGTCTGTGCACCCCCTGTGGCTGGGGGAGAAGATAATGACGGGCACCTCATGATTTGGTATAACTTTAGGTTACATAGAACTTTCTTCCCTAAGAAACCCTTTCTCCCTTCACCCTTAAAAAGATCATCTGTCTGCATTTATTTAACTAAAGTTGGTTTAATAACAAATCCTAAAAAGAAGTGATCAGGATAGATGGAAGTAGGGATTGCCCTAAACCTAAAGCACAGAGTGGTTTCAAGTCTCTCTCAGATTTGAGCTGAGCTCAGTGCTCACAGGTTTATGGAGGTTTTCTTCTTCCTATTCTATGCTGCATCTATGCTAGCTTTCTTAAGTTCAAAGTCTTTAGCAGTAGACAACAAGAGGAAAGGAGATTCTGATCTTTAGGGTTGGTTTAACCTGTCTCTCCAGGCTGGCACTCCTAAAGAAAGAAGTTACAATCCAAGCAGTCTTCCTTAAATCCTTTTGTTCGATGACATGATCCACAGGAATCCAGGTAGAGAAAACAGTTGAGAAAAACCCATGAATAGAGGTGGTTTCTGTCCTGAGAGGCAGAGTGAGGTCCCTCCAGTCCCCAGGTCCAGGAAAAAGTATTTTTTAGAGAGCAACTGTCACTCTCTCACATCTTTCCCCATCCCTTCCAACTGCCTTTGTTGTCAATCAGTCCTCTCTCCAACATTCCAAACTTTCTGTGTAATTGTCCAAACCTCTTAGAATATCTTGGGAAGTTCTTTGTATGTTAGAGAAATCATAATATCTTTTTCTTATTTAAATACTTTTTAAATTCTATAACACTAGTTTACATTTATAAAGTGCTTTAGAGTTTGTATATGTTGTACATGGTGTCTCATTTTGTTGTCAAATAACTTTGGGAGACAGGAACTACTATTATCCCCATTTTACAGATGTAGAGAAACTGAGACTGAGATATTATGTAACTTTCCCAGGACCACAAAACTATAAGCAATTATGCAAGGTAGAATATGAATTCAGATCTTCTTGTCTCCAAGTCCAACACAACATCAAAGATCATTTTCATATGCATAGCAGAACAGGCAAAAAAAAAGGATTATATGGGAAACCATAAATTTCCATTTCATACCCCTATATTAAAAATGATATTATAAATATCATATTGTACTTTCCAAATGATCCAGTTTGTTCTTGCTTCCTATTAAACTTCCTTCTTCTCTTCTACATATTTAAAAATATTTCACTGTCCCTCCTTTTATTTTTATACCCATACCTTCTATCTTAGTATTTTTTGTATACTCTTCTTCTCATGAACCTCAATTATGAAATATTGCAAATTCTTCTACCTTCATCCACTTTTTACACTAGCCTATTCTCTTTCCCCTCTTAAAAACTTCAGGATAATAGTTAATCCATCTTATATCATTATCAACATGTTCTTTGTCTTATTCTTCTTGTCCTCTTTCTCCTCCTCCTCCTCCTCGTCCTCCTCGTCCTCCTCTTCTTCTTCTTTCTCCTCATTTCTTCTTTGCTCTATCAATGCCTTTTGAAGACAGTGCACATTAGGTTTGTTTTGTGGAAAATGGAAATGGAAATTAGCCCTACTACCACTATCACCATTATGATGATGTTAATTTTCTTGTGCCATGTAACTAAGTTAAAAAGTTGTTTTTAGGGTTAAATGTCTATTAGTTTGGTAGAATTGCCCAACAGTGTTGTGAAAATGGAAGAGAGTCCATCACAGATGATTCAAGGTCAATAAGACAGGAAGAATGGAAGACATTCCTTCCTTCACCTCCATGTGATGGAAAGGGAGAAAAGAGAATAAAAGAATAAGAATTTAAGTGCCAGGCACTGTGCAAAATAATTTACAAATAGCATTTCATGTGATAATTTGATAAATAAGCAATTAAAGATTTATTTGATACAAGATGAGTTTATCTCATACAACTTAAATTGCTTTCTCACTTACTGGCGCCTTGATTGTCCATTACTCAAGCTATTTCCTATCCTTTTTTGATTTTCCAAACTCCAAAAGAAAGGTATCTGTACTCATGACTCCTCCTTCCTTTATTTTCACTCTCTTCATTTTCTGCAATCTGGGTCCTAACATCATCACTCAACTGATGTTATCAAGGATCTCTTAATTGCCAAAACTAGTAATATTTTCTAAAATTTCACCCTTCTTGACTTCTTGGCAGCATTTGACACTGACACACTCATCTCTGCTCCTGGTTTTCATTATATCTATCTGACCACTCCTTCTCAGGCTTCTTTGCTAACTGTCAACCATATCATTTCCTCTAACTATGGTTGTATTCCAAAGTTCTGACCAGGGATCTTCTCTATACTCCCATTTGGTAACTTCATCAACTCTATGGGTTTAATTATGATCAATATGTAGATGACAATCAGATCTATGTAACCATCTCCAGTCTGTCTCTTGAGCTCTAGTCCCTAATTATCTCTGGCTGACTAGACATTCCAAATTGAATATCTCATATTTATCAAAGACATCACATATTTGACATATTTGAAACAGAACTCATGCTGAGGTTGTGAATCTCAGAAAACTGAAGGGTAACAGTTCCTTCAAAACTTCTTAATTATTATCAAAGGGACTGTTACCCTTCAAATTTTTCAGATGTATAGCCTCAGCATCATCTTTGACTTCTCACTCCATATCCCTCTTATCTAATTAGTTGCCCATCTTGCCATTCCTCTCTCCATGATATCTCTATAGCTCTCTATTTCTCACTACTCACAAAGCCATAGCTTTATTTGTCCCCTACCACTTACATTACTGAAATGACCTATTAATTGGTCTTTCTACCTCAGGACTATCCCCTTTCCAATTCATCTTCCATATAGTTGCCAAAATGAATTTTCTTAAGGTGTGTATTTCACCATTTCATTTTCCCACTTCATAAACTCTATTTGTGTTTTCAGTACACTGGGATCCAATATAAAATCTTCTACTTGTTGTTAGAACCCTTTATTACCTGGCCTCATTATGCCTTGTACCTTCTTTACATACCCTTGTCATCCAACAAACTTGGCATTCTTACTGCTTCTCATATAAGATATTTCATTTTCCTCTTCTGGACTTCTGCACTTGCCTTCCTTAGACTTGGGAAGGTTTGTCCACTTCTTAGAATACTTCCTTCAAGTTCATAATCATTAACTTCTGTAAGAAGCTTTTCCTTACTCTACCCCTTGTTCACTCACCTTTCCTCTTCCCCCAAACAACTTTTTGATTAATTGTATATATTATATGTCCATATAATATATTTATGTACGGCTCCTCTATATGTCTCCTCTAATGGAACAGAAACTCCTTGAGAGCAAAGGCTTTTTTCATTTTTACTTTGTATCACCAGTACTTAGCACAATGCCTAGCACATAGTAGGTGGTTAATACATGTTTATTGATTGAATGAGATGGGTCTCAAAGAATGGTTAGATATTTTAAGGACAGAGAAGACAGTTAGGGTGTGAGTAACAAGAGAAATAAAGGAAGAAAGAAAAACTTCTTAATAATTAATTACCTTGGAAAAGGCAATGTGGCATCATGGATAGAGAGGTAGCCTTAATCTGAGTTGTACTAGTTATGTATCCATCCATAGACAAGTCACTTAAGCTCTCACTGGCATGAAAATCTATAAATGATAGACCAGTTGATAATCTGCTTGAGTGAAAGGAGTTTCTTACACAATGACATGATTGACCAACAATAAAAAAAAGAATCTTAAAGTATAAGAAAGTTATTATGGAGCAAGATGATAATATGATTCTTAATTATCACTAAGACCAAACCCAGAGAAATAGGTTTATATTAGAGATGGAAGAATTCAAGGTAGTAAGAGAAAGTACTTCAAATTCTAAGTTACCTATGAACTGAGAGGAGTTGCTTTCTTTGTGACTCCATCAAGTTACCACTGTTCTTGGCCGATAGCAGCGTTTTCTAGGGACAATTAAATTGGATTTTTAGAGTTTCTTCCTAGTCTACAGAAATCAACTCCTCCTCTACAGAGTTCTGACTAGTTTCCACAAGTTTTTCTCTCCACCTCCTCAATTCTTCATTATTTTTGTTCATCCTTCCTTTTTTGAAGAGGGCCAATGACATCACAAGGTGATGATGTCTTGACTTATACATGATTTGCATTTAAGTGAACAGAATTGCAGAATCATCAGTCTCACTCTCTTCCAGAGTCATCGAAGCCCAGCCAGGGGCAAGATAAAAGTCAGGGCGACTGGTAATGCTTCAAGATACAGTGGATGACATTGTCTTCTTTGTCTAACTAAGCTCCAACCACAACCAACGCCTACTTTAGCCGCCTTCATGGCCATTGGAACAAATTGTTCTCATCTGCCCATTCAATCTAAGGGAAGTTGGCTTGGGATAGACATTCCCCTAATTCATCAATAGGTTTGAGGTCCATCAGTTACCCTCAATCTGGTTTAGCTCATCTGCCAAGATGCTCTTACCAGGGTTTGACCATTGTCCATGCTACCACTTCCTATAGCCACAAAGGTAGATTCTCTGAAAAGAACTCAGCAAGCTCTCAGACTAGAGGTGCTGGTCTTCTCTGAACACTTCATATAGACCTTCCTCTTTTATACAAAGAGTATAAAGTCAAAAGCAGATTGGAATGGGACTATATTCACAGATTCACAGAGGAGAGAAATTACCTCTTTCTCAGACCCTTGTTTGCATTTGAGATCTTCAGACTAGCAAAGCAAAGCTGATGTTTCCAGGCAGCTGCAGGGGTGGACAGATGTTTTGCTAGTGGGTTAGTTAAAGTGACTGCAGAAAACCTTAGTTGCTACTTCTTTTCACAATCCAGTGTGCTGTTTCATATCTGTTTCAAATCCACTTTAGATCAAGAATTTTCTGCATCACTAACCAAAGGAGGACATAAATGACCATTATTCCACTATCTGTAAAAAATGGAGGCCAGAACTCCTGTTCCTTGGATTCATTTAGAGGCCCTGCTTAGGTAATTGCTTCCTGGAATCCAAATGACTGGTAGCATATAGTGATGTTCTCTGGTTAGACATTATTCCCATCTAGGACTATGCTCTTCTCAAGATCTCTAGACCTTCCCCACTCACACAGTTTCTGTTATCCTCTGTCATCCAGTTTCCTTAACTTATTCCAGAGAAGGCTATACTCTCTTTTAGACTCTTTTTCTGAATTAAGGGATCCTATTAGTCATGACTAGGCTGCCCATCACCATTCATCTGCCACATCCCAGCAAGTCCTTGAAACTCCCTGGAAGAAGACAAAGTCCCCAGTGATTTGCTTTTCTTATTAGAGATAATCATGCTGTTGTAAAAAGAGAGGTTCTGATAAGAGAAAATGTCCCAGTTTTCTGCTGATAACTAGAAAATTAAGTCTCTTTGTTATTATATTGATTTGAATATAACTTCTATTTTTAGTGTTTCATGGTATCTAAAAATGCCCCTTGCCTTAAATCCAGGGACTTAGCTGATGGGAGAAACAGACATTTTCTCATTTGCCGAAAGGGCTTTTAAAAACCTCTTTTCATGGGGAGCCAGAATGGATGCTTTCCTAATCTTGTCAAAGGCAGTGTATTTATTTAGTGAATGCTTACTCTATGTGTGTTATGAAGATGGGCAGAGGTAGGGAACTGTAAGACAGGACTCCTACCTTCCAGGAGTTCACTGGTAAAGTACCCAGAATCATCAACAATGTAGTTGGATAGTCAAGATTAAAGACATCAAAACATATCACAGTATTTAATGCTGGCTGTGAGTGCTATAGGTAGTCAGAGAAGAGGGAGATTAAGTGTAGCCTTCATGGAGAAGATAAGGCTTGAATTGGGCTTTAAAGAAATGATTTCATGGGAAATATCTAATGTGAATGAAAGAGAAGGAAGGAATTCTTTTAAGAGACTGAGCCCCAGAACCAGCTAATGGACAGAAGGAGGCCTTTAGTAGGAGAAAGTAGATGGGTTTCTGAAATTAGGAACCCATAAAATTAGAGGATTGTAAACTTAGAATACCTTTATTCTAACCAATTTGATTTACTTATGGTGAATCAGAGCTCCAGAGAAGACAGAATTTGTCCACAGTCGCACAGATACTAAGTAGCATTGCTCTAATTTGAACCCACTTCTACTGACTGTAAACGGAACAAGCACTCTTGCCAGTATACCATACTACAGAGTATTTGACTAAAGAGAGGACTTCAAGTTGTAGGGATCATTGAAGTATGAGCATGGCGATAGACTGAAAAATTCATGTCTCTCCAGAGATCTTTAATACCTTTGTTCTTAGTCAAATTATAAAATACTAAGGACTCATTTTCCTGATCTTTAAAATGAAGGGGTTGAACTAAAATGGTTCTTTCATTCCTTCCAGCTCTACAGCTATGACCATTTGAGGATAGGTTTATTCTTTTAGAGGAGTCTGGGTAAAGTACCCAGAATCATCAAAAAGGAAGATAAAATATACCCAGATTTTACTTTCGGGCCAAATGACACTATGGGATTTCATGACTGCCAAAGATACCATGTTAACTTTTTTTTCTTTTCTTTTTCCTTTCCAAACTGGAAGTCAAAAGGTCTTAATAGAAATCAATCCATGCAATTTATTTTTAACTTCTTCCTCCTTAACTGGAATTGATTTTTACCTTTGTGATCAATGGCACTAAGAACAGCTCCATGGGACCATACAGCTGTTCAAGCACTTGGTCTGCTCTGCCAAATGACAATAAAACATTAGAAATGATTGTGAAATTAATAAAATGAGGATATTCAAAATGATGAATCTGATTATACCCATTTTCATGGTGAAGAAGCTTAGAGTATTAGAATATCAGATCTGCTTGGAAAAGAAAGACAGCTCTATGAAGGAATAAATTATCCTAGAAACACTGCCAGTCTCCAAGAGGTAAAATCAAAAGTCTTCATGAAAGCAGATTTTGAAAGAGATGATCTATTGTATGGACAGGAATCTCCAGTCCAGCCTTCTTCCCTCCCTCTTTTACTCTTTCCTTTCCTCCCATTCTACTTTTCTCTTGATACAATTTTATCTTTACTATCCCAACTGTTATTCTACTTGGAACTGGAAGCTAAACATCTGCTGCTAAAAAATTGATAGACTTTTTTTTCCCTCTTCCCTCTCCCCTGTGCTTCTTGTGCTTTTAAATTTAATCTCTATTTTATTCCGAGAACCCTTTGTTTTCATCTAATCTATTATGTCTGTGGTAGAGGTGAAAATATACCTAATGGTGGTCTCCTTCACTTGTCCCATCCCTTTTGAGAGAGAGGGTAAGATCTCTATCTTCTTTCAAGATTTTTTTTTCAAGAAAGGCACAACTTGTAATAACATTCAGTGATAATTTCACAGAAGGCAGTTTGAATGGTGTACAATACCCAAGGCTGTCCATTCGACTCTCTAGAATCAACTTCTGTATTTTTACTATCTATCTTTAAATCCTCAGGTACCCTGAGAGGTTGTTTCTTCAAGATTAGGATAAAAGAAAGTCAGATTCAATGAAGGTTATTCTGTTTATTATTTAATTGTAATATATAATCACTCCCCAGGTGTTTGGGGTGGGGGGAGTTGTGAAGATGGAAGATAATTCTGCTAGACAACAGAAAACATAACTACATAATTCTTGGTAGAATAAGAAAGTTTCTTATTCCATGTACAAACTCTTGGATTTCTCAGTTTTCTTTAACAGTATTCCATCCACCTAATTTTGCCTATCAAATAAAAAGCTTCTATTATTGTTATTTTAATTGTTTTGGATTTCAATAGTATTTTAGCCCAATTACATGTAAAACAATTTTTAACATTCATTTTATAAAGTTTTGAGTTTCTAATTCACTTCTCTCTCTCTCTCCTTCCCCTTCCCTAATTCTTTTCTCTCTCTCCTTCCCCTTCTCTGAAAGAGTTAGAAGTTGATATAAGCTATACTTACATGGTCATGCAAAACATATTTCCACATTAATCATGTTGTGGAAGAAGATACATAACAACAAAAAATATCTTTGAAGAAAATGAAATGATAAATTATATACTTAGATCTGCATTCATTAGTTCTTTCTCTCTGGAGGATTTTTCATCTTGGGTCCTTTGGAAGTGTTTTGGATCATGGCTTTGCTAAGAATAGCTAAGTTATTCACAGCTGATCATTGGACAGTATTTCACTTACTGCTTACAATGCTCTTCTGGTTCTGCTCATTTCACTTTGTATTACTTCATTTAAGTCTTTTCAGGTTTTTTCCGAAATCAAATCCTACTTCATTCCTTAGACACCAGGTCTGTTATTACTGATTAAAATTGTTGGGTGCCTACCTTAGAGGCACCAGTGTATTATTTATAACTGCAAAATACATAAAGCAACTAGCTAGGAGTGGGATGGTTGATAACTCCCTTTTTAAAGACAAGTAAAGTGAACCACAAAAACCCAAACTCCTTGGTGGTGGATAGTGGAGAATTAGAACACGGTCCTGAATTTTCTGTCCTTTAATCACATGCCTTATTATAAAGGGAGCTTTCTTTCATTAAGCATTTATATCAACCAGGGGAGTTCTTCTTTTTCAATGTAAACTTAAAAATTAAGATATAGAAAATGTGACAATAAAAATCAACAATAATATTTGAACTATAAGAAAGATGTTTTAGAAACACCGATCTGGAAAGTTTTACAACATTTCCATATAACCTCAGTCGAGTTTGTTATTTAATTATTTGTCTTGTATTGTTTTCAATGGTGTCTTGTATTTGTCTTGACTCTCCAATCAGATTGTGGGTGCCTGGTAGCAGGAACTCAGTCTTACAGTATTTTTGTGTTCCCCACATTACCCAACACAACCTTGTGAGCTAAGTAGAACTACTAGTAACATTCTTACTGTAGAGAGGAAGAAACTGAGGTTCAGAATTTGTCAACGACTTGTCCCAAGTCCCAAAGAGCCAGGAAAACCCAACCCGGTTTTAAAATGCTAAACCTAATGTTTTTTTCCAATACATTTATTGCCCTATAGTAGGTACTCACTAAATTTTTGATTAATTAGTAGATGTAAACATGACAGGACAAGAACAAGTATTAATAATATTGCAGCTTTAGGACAGACATTTAAGATCAAATTCTATTATACAGCCCACATTTCTGTTTTCAATTCAGAAGAGGTTTTGATTTCTTACATAGTTTAGGATTATTCGCTTAAAAGAAGATTTTTAAATTTTGTTCTTTACCTTTTGCTGTGAAATAACAGGTGTACTTATTAGAAAGAAATGCAATGTTGAATATCTTCTTTTCTGAATGTATGGCCTGGCTGGCAATATCTCTTGGTATATAGGGAGAAGATAATGGCAAGATCAGAAATCTCAGGGTTCTTTGTTGGTGTAGTAACAAAAGTTTTAGATGAATATTTGAAAAACCTATGTCCTTGATAATTTGCTCATACTATTTCCTCCCTGGCCAACAAAGTCACCCCCTAGCATTCTGCTTCTATTTTTCAGAATGTAACTAATCCTTCCATATCCACCCTACATGCCATCTAGTCTCAGATCTCAAAAATTAGATATGATTTTTATTTTCTCTAAAACACAGGTCAAGCATTTATTAAGAAATTACAATGTACCTGGCACATTGTGCTGTTGATATAAAGAAATGCAAACAAACAAACAAAACCCCCTAACATTCCCTATACTCAAGCAATTCACTGTCTCATGGGGGAGACAGCCATATTCAGACATCTACATATAACAAGATACCCACAGGATAAATTGTAAATCATCTCAGAGAGAAAGTACTAAGATTAAGGACTGGGAAAGCTTCTTTCTGAAGATAGGGTTTTAGATGAAACCTGAAAGAAGCTGGAGAAGCCAGGAAGAGGCAGAGATAAGGAGATGAGGCATGGAGAATACCCCATAAAACCTTCTGGAGACATTGAGTTTAATAGACATTCAATTAAAGATTTCTAATAAGCAGTTGAAGATATGAGACTAGAAGTCGGGTAAGAAGTTAGGGAGTAATAAACAGATTTGATAATTATCTCTATAGTGAGGATTATAGGATCCATGGTAGCTGATGAAATCTCTAAAAGAAATAATATAGAGGGACAAGAGAGGAGGACCCAGGACAGAGCATAAAGATACACCAGCAATTACTGGAATTAACCTGGATGAAGATCCAGCAAAGTAAACTGAGAAGGAGAAGTCAGGCAGGTAGGAAAAAATGAGGGAATAGTATAACAAAAATCTAGAGAGAAGAGAATATCAAGATGATGTCAGCATCAAATGCTGCTTTGAGATCAAGGATGTGCCTCTCTGAGAGCAAAATAATCACATTATGCCATATAATATAATTATTTGTGCACCTGTTTCATTTCCCCTCCTCAAATGTAAGTTCCCCAAGGTCAGGGGCTATTTCTTATTCATCTTTGTATCTCCTGGAGTATCTTGCACTGAGTCCTGCACAAATAGGTAGTGATTAGATAGTTCTTAAATTGAATTTTTAAAATGAAAACATAAGCAAAAAGGATAAAATGAAAATAGTGATGGGGATCTGTCAGAAAAATGAATTTGGAACTTTCATAGATTTTAATGGAAGTTTTCTTAGCTTAATCATTAATTGTTATAAAGTGTTGTCCATTAGGAGAATAAGTAGATTACCTAGGATTCCTTTGTAAAGAATAGGTCCTTTGGTGAAAATAGTCTGGAATATTCAGCAGTACACATTTCTCTGTGACCATTTGAAATTGCAGATTCCAATGCTTGTTTCTTTAGAATTCTGTTTGCCTTCCTCATTCTGGGTTTTTGCAAGTGTCTTAAAATATCAATTAAAAATGCTCTAGATGTTTTGGGGAAGCTGATTTTAACCCAGCTCCAGTCACCCTTGCTCTTTTGATTTATCTGCATACTTCTAGCTTTGTTCCATTCCAAAAACCTTTTCATGATTCTTTCTCCTCCTGCCACATAGCTACAATGCCATTGTCAAATTGTCATTGACTGCTATGCTGGTGAACCTATGGCACATATGCTGGAGCCTGCCAGAGGGGGCTGCTCCCCTCCCACTCTCTGCATGCCTGAGAATGTTTCTCAGATTACCTCCCTTCTTCCCAGAAGCCCTTTTGGAGTGCTTCCGCTTCCTCCCTCCTCTGTGGAGTAAAGGGGGAACTCACTTGTGTGTTAGGGTTATAGTTTGTGCACTTGGTCTCTAAAAGTTTCACCATCACTGCTATAGCAACTCAGGGCAATTAATTTGGATACATCAGTACTCTGGCTGTGTTTGGACTTCTGAAAATGCATATGTCACAGACATATACCTTAGCACAGTGTCTGGCCCAAAAAAAGGTACTTAGTAAATTGATATGGATTTGACTTGTTTGTATTTCAGAATTTATGAAGCATTTTCCTATATATTATGTCATATGAGTCCCATAATAACTCTGCCAGGCAGGTTGATCAGAGGATCCTATTTAGAGGCAAACTAGAGATTAAAGCTTATCATTCTAATCCCCTCATTATACAGATAAGGAAACTGATCCCTAGAGAAGTTAAGTGACTTCCTCTGAGTTACAAAGCTAGTGAAGTGCCTCTCTGTGACAGTCAGTATTAAAACCCAGGTCTTCCTAACTCCAAGTCCAGCATCCTATTGATTACGCCATACTGATTTTCTTTATTATCTCCAATTTACAAGTAAGGAAATATGCCTGAAGTGGTGAAATGACTTGTCCTGGGTCATATAACTAGTTTTTAGCAGAACTAGGACTGAAAAAGGTCTTTTGATTTTTTGAAGTCAGGCTTTTTCAACTAAACTGTTTCTTCATGGGTGCAAAGGGAAAAATACTGATTTTTTTTTGGTCATAGAATTTGGGTTTGAATTCCATTTCTATTACTTACTACCTGTGTGACCTCAGTTAAGTCACCTAACTTTTTTAAGAATCATTTTTCTCATCTGAAAAAGAGGGGATGGAGACTTCTTAGGACTCTGCTAGTTCTACATCTGTAATCCTATGATCCATTATCTGACCAGTGTATCCACCAGGCAGTTGCTAAAATCCACAGATATTCTCAGAATAGACATGAGTGTGGAAAGAGATTTTATGGACAGATAAAATTGTACATTATATCAATACCCCATATCCTACATGGCATCAAATGAGCAGGTATCCATTTGACAAACACATTTTAAAATCATTCATAAGGCCAGATGAAAAGATTACTCTGAGAAGATGTGATACAATGGGATTTTTTTTGGATACAAAACATTGTTCCTTAGCCAATCAAAGAAGACAGTGACTAAAGTTCTCACTGGCTATTCCAAGGCCTACCTTGGTGACAATCTTCACTCTGATGATAATTCACCATTGTATTTGGGACCTATTTGCAATTCATGAACCACTGTGACCTGGTTTAGGTGCCTAGGGAGCTAGCTCACTGTTCTTTATAGAGAAATGAGATACTAGAAGAAATCTTATAGGTGTGGGGAAAATAGAGGGAAGGAGAAACCTAATGCCTTTAGAATTCATTCTAAATAATATGAATAGAATTAATGAACAAAGAAATTGGAAAAATTAATTGTGCAACATAATAGCATTGCTATTCCCTTCTATTTCAATGAATGGTAAAAAAAATACAGAGATTGTGTGAGAAGTCATTTCTGTATACCAGCAAAAAAGATCATTTCACTCTACTTGGAGAAATTATTCACAATCCACTGGACATAGCCATCTACTTGGAACAGCTCCTGTAAAGCTTTAGACTCTTTTTTTTTTCTCATGAGACAGATCATGAGTGAAACGATTCAGTCCTCATTCCAGTTCTTCATGGATAAGTATCCACTTTACCAGTTACCCAATATTATCTTCTAAGGGAGACAATGAAACCTTGAATATCTGGTCCTGAAGACAGTAATATAGCTACCTTTGGAATGACCTACCATTAATGAATGGGGTAGGAGCCATGGATTATCTTACCTTAGAATCATGAAATTAGTAGGAATGAGCTCCATTTCCAATAGTGGAGAAGCAATAAAGATTGAGATTATGCTATTGGAAAGGTGTTACTTTTGAATTTCCAGATTTACTTTGAAGCTCATCTTGACTCAGATGTCCTGAAAATCTAGTTAGCCCTTTTGTTTTCAAACCTTCTCTTATTACCCTAGTTGTTAATGCTCCTAATTCCTCCTCAAATATTCGAAACACTTTGCATTTGCTTGCTTCATTTGTATGATAGTTAAGTGTGTACACATTGTGGCTCCTCACCAGAATATAAGCTACTTGCGATCAAAGACTGTTTTATTTCTGTCTGTTTCCAACATTCATAGTTCTGATCTTTATATCTGTGTTAACTGCTTAATTGATACTTGCTAAAGTAGATGTGATTTATTGTTTTCTTTAGGGGTGATTCAGGTAGGTTCAGTTTCTGAATCATAGATTTGAGTGTTTGCACCCTTCTCAAATGTAATGACACCAGGTCCTTAAATTTCACTTTGGAAAAATGATTCTCATAATCTGTATGAACAACTCTAGGAAAGAATAAGAAGCAGAGGGGGTAAAGAAGTGTCAAGTTAAATTTGGACACAGCAAGAAAGGGAACTAGTCATAAAAGACAGATGTGTTTAATGGCGAATACATTTGTCCAAAGGAATCATTTTCACTGGCCAGGAGCCCAATTAAACCCGTAAAATGGAAGTCCAGAAAATCAGATTAACGAGCCAGTCATTAGCAAAGGAAAAGACCCAGCTAATTCTGTGTTGAGCATGACGGATGAGCCTAGAGCAAATAATTGGATGACATTCATCAAACATGAAATAAAAGGTGTCACTGGAAGGAAAAGTGGTAATAATCTTTGGGATTTACAATGGCAGTGAGTTTGCTTCTAGGGGAAGGAAAAGTTCATCAAAATAGATTAACAGTCTCTAAACTTTATTCCTTCCTAATGCAGTTGCCAGATATGCACAATAATACCAAAGATGCAGTAAATGCCTTGGCATAGTTTTCAGGAGAAAAACGCAGTGACTGCCATTTGAGAACCAATGGCATACTAGCCAGGGCTTGGTAACAATAGAAGGTCCCTGAAATCCCTGTACTGTCATTTTCCAGTCTTTTATCCTTACATTCACTGAACTGAGCAGCCATTCTTTTGTGTTCTAGAGTGTATTATTGACATTGTTTTCCCTAGACTCCTGTGGAGACTTAATGAATTCTAATTTAATGGTGATGGAAGCTGATAAGGATTATTAAGTGTGTAGTGCCTCCTGGGACTCACCCAACTCATTCATAGATGGGGTCCCCAGAAGGAAGATATCTACTACTTCTCTCATTGTTTAAGAGGTAACCCCAAAGGGATGGTTTTCTAATACTTGTTTCTCATGGTAAGAAGTACTGAACCATTTTTGATAGAGATATTTAACTTCCTTCCATGGAGATATTAAACTTTCCATCCTCTTGGCAGTCACAATGGACAGAAGCCAGTTTCAGGCATAGTTTGGAAAACTGGCCTCTTTCCAGGAATAAGAGGGAGCCTTGATGGGGACCAGAGCTAGTGTTTAAATGCAATCAGCCTTTTGGCTATTGTTGTCCTGCTATTTTCCATGAATGTGACATGTTATCTTCTCCTGTGAATATTAATTTCCCTCTGAGTCAGGATAATAGACTACAGAGTAGCCATCTGCAAGACTGGATCACATTCCTAGGGCTCTGCAGTGAGAGAGAGAGAGAGAGAGAGAGAGAGAGAGAGAGAGAGAGAGAGAGAGAGAGAGAGAGAGAGAGAGANAGCCTCTTGCAGCTCGACAGTTCTTGGTTCCAAGCAAGTGGATCTAGTAAAAGACTCAGGTTTAGTTATGATGATCAACTAAACCTTTCATACATTGCTGTTGGCCTTTTATGCAGATGAGTGGCAGAAAATTAAAACTCAACAAACATTTATTAAATATCTGCCATACTCAGTACTGTTGATGATACAAGATAAATAATATATATTCTCTCTTTGGAGGCACTCAGAGCTTATTAAGAGAGATGATAAACTTTCACAAATAAGGGCAGTACAAACTTTGGCATAATAAAAGAGGATGTCTCATAAATCTTTGTATCTCCCACCATGAGGGGTACATAGTAGATGCTCAATAAAGATGTGCTTGATCAATTGGTCTACACCATAGATGGAATAATGATTCTTCTATAACACTGTTGGATATCATCCCATAATTGAGCAGACAATTTGATCACAAAACTGCCTTTTTATTTTTTGTAAATAATTGCTCATGCTTTCATCTGAAAATAGAAAATAGACTCATTTTGCACAAATCAGAGTAATTTAAGTTCAGCGTAATTAGTACCCTCAAAGAGTCTGCTTGGAATTGCCAGAATATATAAATAATATCATTTGCAAGGATTTGCTTCTTCTAACAACAGTGTGACCCCTCAATCAACAGTGTAACATAAATTTCAAAGACCAAAGGATAAAAGTGGGTGTATGTAGACTAGCATCCAGATGTCCTCCCTCAGAATGTCTTGAATGTTTTAATGCAAAGGGCCAACAAAACTTTTCTTAAAACCTAAAATAAAGTCACAATCCCACACCTGACTAAATGTGAGAAGTTAGAATACTTCATAACTATGAGAGGTTTACTGTGAGTTTCAAAATTAATATCCAATATCTCCAAGTATTATTTTTATAAAGTTTTTTAATACTAACTTGAAGCAAAGGAAGATAAAAACTAGAGAGCTTCTCCCAGCCATGCACATTGGAAAAAGAGAGAGGGACAGAGTTACAGAAATTATAAGCAATCTAGAAATTGCAACTTAGACAAAGTTAGAAAGGATTCTGGGTAATATAAAGGAATTCTGGGGAACATTCTAACTACACATTACCACTCAATCACTGTCACTTATCCTCTGGGCCCCATTTTGCATGGTGGTGTAAAAGGAAAGGATAAGACTAGTTGATTCCTAAGTTCCCTTATAGCTCTTATAGTCACTGAATTGATAATCAATAACTGTGCCTTTACACAGGCTATCTCCCATGCCTTTTAGAATTCCTAGTATCTTCAAATTTTTCTCAAGTATTACCTCCCACATAAGAATTTCCTAATCTCCCTGGTTATTAATGTTCCTCCTCAAAATTTCCTTATGTTCCAATATTTAATTTGTGTGCATTGTGTATAGAAGACATAAGAAGATGAGGAGATTTGGTAACAGACAGTGGCTATAAAATCTAATGTAAAATTAATGTCTGAGTGCTAAAATTAAAAATGAGTTGAGGCAGTTGAGAGGTACTAAGAACAACAACAAAAATTTAAAATAGTGTGGGGAAAAAAAACAACAACGGAGATTCAGCAGAGGAACAGGACCTTTGTTTGGTGTAGATGAGACAGTAATAACTGGCAAAAGAGAAGGCAGAGCTGCTCAATTCTTATTTTGCTTCTTTTCACTAAAAGGACAGGACAAAAATTAGAGGGAGATGATACTCAAGATAAGAAACAAAACATTCAATGAGTACCTAGTTGTCCTGGCCCATATGAATATAGTTTGTTATTAAGAGAATTGACAAATGTGATTATAGAGCATTTGTCAATAGTGTTTGAAAGACTTTGTAAAGTGGAAGAGAGATCACGAGATTGGAGAAGCTCAAGTGTATCTGTTTTTAAAAAAGGCAATTGAATACAATTTGCAAACTACAGTTAAGTGGACCTAACTTCCATTCATGGGGTGGGGGAAATCTTTAACATATTATTAAAGAGATGGTAGGTAAGAAAAAGAAGACAGTTATAGGAAAAGAAGCAGTGAATACAAAGAACCAATATGGCTTCATCAAGAATTGGTCACACTAGATTAATCTCATAGCCTTTTTTGACTCGACAGCTAAACTAGTCAATGAAGGAAATGCTATGGATATAGTTTACTTTGATATCAGTGAAGCATTTGATACTGTATCTCACATTTTTCTTGTGGAAAATATAGGTAGCGATGGACTAGGTGAGACAGTAAATAGATTGAGAATTGTTGAATGGTAACTCAAAGAGTTATCATGTTTGCTTGGAACTGTGCTGTTTCACATTTTTATCAATGATTTGGATGAGGTAAACACAGAATACTTGTCAAATATGTAGCTGACTCAGAGCTAGATAGGATAGCTAACATACTAGATGATAGAATCTTGATCAAAAAAGATCTTTGATAGCCTTAGAGCACTGAACTGAATCTAACAAGGTGAAATTTAAAATAGAGATGCCTGCAAAATCTTGGTACAAAAAACTTCATAAGTATAATATGGGGAAGGCTGCAATTGTAGTTTGCCTTGAAAAAGATCTAGGGATTTAGTAGACTGTAAACTCTGGATTTTAAAATTAATATACAAGAACTAAGTATTACATTTTATAAATTTTTTTATTAATAATAAACTAACAAAAAAGGTAACTAAAAAAGTATTAACCCAGCAGCTCATGAGAGCAAAAGAGGAAGAGAGAGGTGGAACTTCAGAATTTATACAAATGTGACCACACAAACGTGGAGGAGCAGGAGAAATTAAAGGGAATTTTGGGAACTACTAAGGGACTTCTGGGGGATGAAGTCCAAAGTTCAAAATTGCCATTTATACAAAACTCAATACACATTAGCAATATGAAGTAACAGGAGGGTCACAGTTCCATTGTGTTATGCTCTAGTCACTTATTATCTAGAATATTGGCTTCAGTTCTGGGTACTCCAGGTTAAGAAAAACATTGATAGGAAAGAGGATGTCCAAAGGGATCAATTGAGATGACTCAGGGCGAAGGGCCTTCAGTCTCTGTCACATAAAGACCAGTGGAAGAAATGGGGCATGATTAATCCCCAAAAGACAGGACTAGAATGGAAGGGGCAAGGGGAAGATAACTGTCTTTAGGTATTTCAAGAGATATAATTTATAGAAAGAACTACATCTTTTCTTGTTACAGAGCAAACATTCCAGTCTAAGAACAATGGATAGAAGTTCCAAGGGGGCAAATTTAATTTTGATCTCAGGAAAATCTTCCTAAGAAAAAAAACTGTCCAAAAGTAGGATGATTTCCTCTTCTTGGATGTCTCCAGGTAGACTGGATGATCCACTTAGTGTTAAATATATTATACAGAGAAGTCCTTGCATTCATGATTTGGATGAGATGGCTGTTGAGATTCCTTACCATTCTCAAATTCTATGATTCTGCATATATTTTATCTATACTAATATAGAGATATTCTGTTTTTTTCCTGTAGAGTGTAAACTCTTTGTGGGCAGGGATGATTTCATTTTTATTTTTGTATTCCTTGATATCCAGCATAGTACTCAGGAAGCCGTTAGGACTTAATAAATATTGAATATTTGATTGAATGTCTTATCTTGCTTTTTCTTCTAGGTGACTTCTAGCGGAAGAGCCAGCTACTATGTGTCCTACAGAAGAGAACCCTTTGCCCAGATCAAGCTGCCCAAGTATTCCCTGCCAAAAGTGAGTTACCCCTTTCTCTCTAAAAACAAAACAAAAAAGCTTCCAGGATGCTGCCCTCTTAAGCTACTGGAAATTTTGTCCCCATGGAATGTTTTGGCTTTCTCTTTCCAGGGCCTTTATTTTCACTTTTCAGTATCCACATGTACTCAAAGGCCTGTAATTTTCCTTGAGGGCCCCTGGTGGCATAAATACTAATTACTGGTGAGATTTGCTTGGGGATGTAGCTTGTCTTTGTGTGAAGTATATTGTCTTTGAAGTCATCACTCAAGGCCCCTTCTTCAACAATGAATATGAAAACTATGGAATTTATTTAACCTTTCTAGGCCTTAATTTTCCAACATGTAGATGGGATATTCTGGGGATAGAGGCATTAGATTGTCTATATGAAATTGCTTAGAGCTCTTAGAGGAAAAGTCATTGGATTTAAATTAAAACTGTTTTAACAATCAGTTCTCATGCATCCAGTCCGTGGCTAATCTACATCCTCTTCCCCAATCCAAATTTGGGTCCCAGACAGGTAGCATTGATGTCTAACTGGGAATGTCACCTAATCAGGCAAAAAAGTAGGAGTACATATGTTTAGGTTTGTGGAGATGGGCTTCAGTTTCTCTGGCAACATTTCAAAGCTTAGTATAAACGTGTTTTGGATTATCCTTTCCTTGTGAGTGTGGGCAATTGAAATTCGACTACATTGCCAATACTGGAATACTAATGTCCCAGCATGTTTTTGCCCCTTTTTTGTATAATTATAGATTTCTCTTATTACTTCATTCAGAATCACAGAATTGTAAGGTTGGAAGGAATCTTAGTGGACACCTAATCCAAAACATACCCCCAAAAGAATCCCTAATAGATACAATGTATTTAATAAATGATTACCCTGTCTCTGCTCAAAGACTTCCAATGTGGTGAACCTTTTACTTCCTGAGGCAACCCATTACACTTTGGGACTGATTTAATTATAAGGAAGTTTTGCTTACCACAAGGCTAACTATGCCTCTTTGAAACTACCATTCCTTACTCCCACTTATGCTCTCTGAGAACAAGCAGAAGTCTAATCCTTTTTTTCCAGATGAAAGCCTTTTTAGTATTTGCAGACAACAGTCACATCTGCTCTGCGTCTTTTCTACTTAAGGTTAATCAAATCTAGTTCCATTAATCTCATATGGCTTGGACTAAAGATTCTTCTGGTTGCCTTCATCTGTATACCCTTTAGTTTATCTATATCTCATGGCACCTAAAACTAAGCATCATATTCTAGAAGTTGTCTGAAAAGTGTAGATTACAGAAACAAACACACACACAGAAAAGGAGACAGAGAGACAGAGAGAGAGACAGAGAGAGAGAGAGAGAGAGAGAGAGAGAGAGAGAGAGAGAGAGAGAGAGAGAGATTAGATTTAACCCATTATTCTTCTATCAAAATCTCAAAATATTTTTAGAACCTGTCATCTATTGTATTAAATGCCCCTCCCAGCTTTATGTTATCTTTAGTTTGATACACATACCTCTAAGTCCTTGATAAAATGTAAATGATCACTAGGACAAGCAGAGATCCCTGGGGCATATCACTGGAATACTCTTGCCAAGTTGATACCAGTCACTCTTTGAGTGTAATCATTTGACTAATTTTGAATCCTTTTAATTCTATTAGTATCTAGTCCACATCTCTCCCTATTTTCTACAAAAATAGCTCAATGTTATTTATCCCATGTTTTACAAAAATCTATGTCAACTATATAAGTTTGGTAACCCTGTCAAAAATGGAAATAATATAATCTGGCATGACCTGTTCTTCATGGAGACATGATGATTCTTCCGTTCACTGCTTCCTTTTCCATTTAACATTTTCAAACTAATATTTTCCCAACAAACATTAGCAGCTAGGGAGAGACACAAATTAGAATATAATGTTATAGAAAGGGTATTCAATTAAGTGTCTAGAATCTTAGTTTCTAGTGCCACCTTACTGTGAGACCTTGGAGTGGATAACTTGACCTCCTTTCAGTTTCCTCTTCCAAAATTAGACATTAGATTATATTAACTATAATGTGTCTTCCATTTCTAATTGTCTAGGACTCTGATTCTTTAACATAACAATTAGCACAAACCACATTTAATCTCATCACCTATGGAATATTAATATGAGGTACTCTCTAGCCACACCTGAAACCATTCTAGGGCTGGTTGGGGCTGGGAGTCATGAATTGGAGAGTGAATTTACTAGAGTTGGACATCCTGGGTCTGCCAGTACCTTTTAGGACCTTAGACAAGTTACTTCTTCAGTCTGAACTTCAATTTCTTCATTTGTAGAATGAAGGAGATGAACTAAATGATTTTCAAAATACTTTGGAACTCAGAAATTTCACAATTGTATTACCTGAGGGGGGAATATCAGTTAAATCATTGATGTGCAATTGAAAGGAACTTTATAGACTATTTAATCTAACCCTTTATTCTACAAATGAGGAAACTGGATTTTACAGTTGGTAAGTATCTGAGGCAGAATTTGAACTCCTTCCTTTTTGACTCCAAGTCTAGTATGCTGTCTACTTAATACTGTGATTCCTTGCAAAATCCAATTTTTTATTTTTTTAAATTTTTTAAAAAATTTAAAAATTTTTATTTAATTAATTTATAGCATTTTCCCATGGTTATAGGATTCATGTTCTATCCCTCCCCTCCCCCCACTCACTCCCATAGGTGATGCACAATTCCAATAGGTGATGCACAATTCCAATGGGTTTTACATGTGTCATTGATCAAGACTCATTTCCATATTATTGATATTTGTGCTAGGTGCTCATTTTGAGTCAGTATCCTTAATTATATCCCCATCCTCATGTGATCTGTGATGGGGCAGTTGTTTTTCTTCTGTGTTTCTACTCCCACGGTTCTTCCTCTGAATGTGGATAGTGTTCTTTCTCAGAGGTCCCTCATAGTTGTCCTGGATTATTGCATTGTTGCTAGTAGAGAAGCCCATTACATTTGAAAATCCATTAAAAAAAGTGCCTTAAATGGATTCTTCAACAGAACATAAGGGTCTTCATATATTTTCTTGAGGGAAATGAACCATTATGTTTCTCTAAAATAAATTGTAATCCTAATATGGGATCTTTTGAAGGGGCGGTTGAAGTTTGATTTTAATCTTATTTATTTACTTTTAAAAGAGAACAAACACATTCCTTACCTAGATTTGAACTCCGAATTGGGGTAAGAGAAGGGGTTATGGAAAGGAAAGATATAAATGATATTCCAAAATTGATCCCAACATGGGGGCGATCCATTAAGGACCAACAACCCTGTGGCAATTTATTCTCCAGCAGCACTGTCTGCTCTGGCCCCTTTTCAGAGCTACATCAAAAGCTGCCTCTCATTAACATGACAGCTGCTGGGAAAATCACTGTCTGCTTATTGATCCCCTTTATTAGCCCGAGTTATCACAGGCAGTCATCACCAGGACTGGGAGCTGTCCTGCTAGCTTGCTCTATTGCATAGAAAGGGATATGGCTTTGCATCAAGTAGTCATTGTAAGGGCTGAGGGTGTTTTTTCTTCTTTATTTTTTTAATAGAAAGACAACATTAAAGCATTATTATTTGACTATGCTTTCACTGCCTAACGCAAGTAAATTTTAATTATCATGACAGAGAAAGTACCATGGAACAAGGATCCAGAGACCTGGGTTCTAGCCCTGGCCCTGCTATGAATTCACTTGTATGGCCTTGGGCAGGTCATCTCACATCCCCCGGCCTCATCATCCTTCTGAATGAATTGAGCCAATTGAAGCCTAAGTTCCCTTCTAGCTTTAATTTGCTTTGATTTCATGATTCTGTGATCTCAGCTGAATCTGCCTGGTGGGGGTGAGGGTGGTGCTTGGGCTTTGGGGTGTCTTTGTACTGACTTGAAATGAACATCACAGCGCTAAGTAGAAACTCCAGGTACCCTGGAGGAAAGCACCAGTAATGGGCTGAACTTAATGCAGAATGCAGGCAGACACCAGCCCAGGGCACTATTTGCTCATTCTACCCCCCAAAGGCCAAACAAACCATATGCCTAGGGGAAGAGTAGGAAACTATCCAAGGAAAGATCAGACCCACAAAAGCAACAACAATAACTTGAATCAATACATCACCTTTCTTTCAAGTAGTTCAAATAAAACTGGCATCTCAGCTTGGCCTTGAGCATGGCCTAGGTCTCAGCATGACCCAGGGCCTTCATCAGATTTTCTTGTATCCTCCTGTGTCTTCCAGGCAATTGGTTTATTGAATAAAAGGTGGAAAATAAAATTCTTTTCTGGCAGTTTTTCTTTTCTTTTCTTTTTCCATTTAATTTTGAGTTTATTTTTTTTCTAAAAAGAACAGAATATTTTTATGCAACATATACACAGAATATAATGAAATTTTTAAAATGTCCCAATATTTTGGGTTATAGATAACAAAGGAATATCTTATATTTTCAGAATACTGTAGCAACCAAGATGACATGCCTTTTGAGAGCATAGGACTATATTCAGGTGGGGGAAACACAAAAGAATTGCCCATTTCCTTAAAAATCACTGAGCAGAACAGACACCATATTCATCTTAATACATATAATACCTTTTTTTAGATCACTCTAACAATAAAAGTTAAGATTCTTCCTCTTTTTTGGTAAAAAATTGCATTGTAAACATAGATTTCTTTTTTCTTGCTGTACTTTAACTGGGAGTGTCCTTTTTAATTTAAAAAAGGTTTAGGACTTTTAGTATGATGTCACCAATGTTATTATTTCTTGAAACTCAAGAATATTTGGATTCTTTACAATGTATTCCTCTACAGGCTGTAGCTCCTGCCTCAGATTTCTCCAGTTTCCTTTGCAGTTTCATTCATGTTGGTCTTCAGAACCATTCTCTCCATCACCATTTATGCTGGAATATCGTGAGCTTTGTTAGATGGGAAATTAAATCTAGTTTGCAGACATTTTCAAAGCACTTGTCTAGTGTTTCCATGAATGTTTGTATTAGATCTAAAATGCCAAGTTCACTTTCTGAAGAATCCACACAGAAGGCAGGATGCAATTTGGCATTATGTCTTTAAGTCAGTTTCTCAGAGGTACCTATTATCAGGTCTCCTTCTAGGAAATTATTTTCATGTCATTTAGACACCAAATGGAAAGTTTCCCTGATGATTTGTTGTTGTATATTTTCACTATGGGACTGGTAAAACTTGGAGGGCTAAGATTTCCCTTGGCTGTTGAATATGAGGTTTGCCTTGATCATGATGGAGTCCTGGGCAGAGAGAGGATCTTGGACAAGAGTTGGGGTGGTCAGGTGAGCACTGGGTCAAGGGAGGCAAAAACAGAGTGAGCATAACCTGAACTTCTTCTGCTTTCTTGTGCTCCAAGAGATGAAGGGAAGGGCTCTGGGAGTTTTTAAATCATACCAACAAAACATTGAAATCCAGGCTGTTATCTGTTGGTTTTTGCCAAGCAAAGTCAGGATATTAGGAGATTCTTATTTTTTTAAAAGAAACTTTATTCCAAACTCAGTCCATTTCCTAAGCTATAGTCAGGTATCATCAAAGCTGTCTCAGACATCTCAAACTGAATCTCTTGTATACATCTCAAACTCAGCATGACTAGGATAGAATTGAATGAGACATATTCTTTTGAACATACCCAATGTAAGAATTTATTTTGCTCGACTATAGACTATGGATATTTGTTATGATAGTTATTATCTTTTTTTTCTTTTTAAATAGGGAAAGATAAGAGGGAAAGAAATAGATGCTTGTTAATTTAAAAAAATGATAAAATAAAAAAGATATTAATATAATTTTGTCAATATACATCAACTTTCTCATACGTAGCCACAAGATAAGAAAACTTGAAGGTTGGAGGGAAGTGCCATGGATAGGGAAGTTCAGAAGAGGAGAAAAGGGTTTTTTTGGTGATAAGATATATAATCATAATCCATCAATAGCTGCTTATACTTAGCTACTCATTCTTTCCCATTAGAAATGAAATGAGGAGTTGGACCTTACCCACTGATGATTGTCTTGAGATATAGATTGTGCTGTAATGGTGATGGTGATCCAAGTGTTGAAACACCAGAGGGGAAAAGATGGTCAGGGGCAGCTGGGTGGCTCGATGGATAGAAATCCAGGCCTAGAGGTGGGAAGTCATGGTTTCAAATCTGGTGTCAGACACTTCCAAGCTGTGTGACCCTGGGTACGTCATTTAACACCAGCTCCCTAATTCTTACCACTCTAATACCTTGGAAGAGCAAGTATTGACTCTAAGACAGAAGGTAAGGGGCTTTTTTTTTTTGGTTTGTTTTTAATAAAGAAAAGAAAAAAAGAGAAGAAGAGAAGAGAAAGAAAAAGAAGAGAAGAGGAGAGGAGAGGAAAGAGAACAGAACAGAAGAGAGTAAAGAAAAGAAAAGAAGAGTAAAGAAGAGAGGAGAGGAGGGGAGGAGAAAAGAAATAAGATGGTAGAAATCTTCCTGTCTAGCTTCTGTGAATGCCTGGGTCAGGTTAGGTTATAATTGCTTTGAGGAGTACAGCCTTTGAAGACCTGTTGTGGGGAAAAGAAGATGATACAGTTTTGCTGGAGATAAGGCCAGCATTGGCTAAGAGGGTGAAGATGGAATGTGATGTCTCTCTGATTAACTGATCACTTTCCCATTGGCAACAAATCTCTGCCTCTTTTGGGATGATTTCACAGTCCCCACTTTGGAGACCAATCAGAAAGCAATAGATTAATTGTTATTTAATATAGAAAAATATAAAGTCTTATACTTGGTTTCAAAAATTTAATTTCACAGATGTAAGATGGGAAGACATGCTTAAGCATGAGATCTTAGTGGATTTTAAGGTCAATATAAACCAAGGAGCATGTTGTTGAAGCCAAAAATGCTCTTGTGATTTCAGGCTGCATTAAGAAAGGGATCACTTCCAAGAATAAGTCTCACTGTACTCTACCCTTATCAGATCTTGTTAGGAGAATGTATTCAGTTCTGGGTGCCATAGCTTAGGCAAGAAATTGATAAACTGATGAGATTTCAGAGGAGAGCAAATAGGCATCAATATGGGAGTGGGTGGAGTGTTCAAATTGGAATCTGGAAGGTCTGAGTTTGAATTTTACCTCAGGAACTTAGTAGCTGTATGACTCTGGGCAAGTCACTTACCCACACAATTATTTTGTGTGGAAAATGGAGATAATAACAGTACTTAACTCAAAATAGTTGTGTGACATACAAATACAAAAATCATGTAAAGTGTTCTGTAAACTGTAAAGCATTACATTAATGCTAGCAATTAGTATAATAATAATTTTTATTGAGAATATGTGAATGGTAAAGTAATTAGGAATAGTTAGCCTATAGAAGTAATGACTTTGGGGAGACATGATAGGTGCCTTCAAATATCTGAAAAATTATCATGTGGAAAAGGACTAAATTCTGTTCTGTTTGATACTGGAAGGTAGAAGAATTAAGAGTCGTAAATAGAAGTGTCAAGGATATACCTTTGGTTAAATATCAAAAAAAAAACTTCCTATCAAAGTTCTTTTTAGAAGAATAACAGATTCCCTCTGAAGGTAAAGGCTTCTCCCTTATGTCTGCAAGCCAAAACTTGATAACCACATATGTGGGATTCTTGCTTATGTGTGGGTAGGACTAATTGCTGAGATTCATTCCAAATAAGAAATTTGTGATTCTGTTATCCCATGTGTAACATGCTAGGTGGGACATAAAGATTCTTTTATAATCTAAATTGTAGGTGAGCAAGAAGGTATAGCAAAATAAGCTGATGAAAACAAAAAAACCAGGAGCCTTTTTTTATAAAATATTTTTATACCACATTTCAATAGAATAGTTCTCTTTGCAGTCACATCTATTTTATTTTGTTATTTTTAAAAAATGATTCTAAGAACAGTGCCATAGACTACACCAGACCGCCAAAAGGGTCCATGACACAAAAAGTTTAAAAGTTCTTGGATAGTTTGTGATAATACTGTATCACAACCATGAATGCCACTTAATATAAAATATTTCATTACTAGACATGAAGTTGAAAATATGGTGAAAGAATCCTAGATCTTTTATTTAAGTCTTTGCTTTTAAAACAGCAGCAACAACTATAACAAAAATAATCAGTGTTATGTAGGGTGCTCATTACTTGCTGGTAAGACCTTGAAATCACAAAGTAAGAAATGATTTTCAGTTTTTTAATAGAATCATATTATGCCATGTTTGACATTAAAAATGTTGAGCTAATGGGTCCAAGCATATTTTAAAACAGTATTTTCCACTCAGTATGTCTTCCCTCACCCATGAATTTCTCACTGGACATTCTCCAAACCAAGTAGATAATTTCTCAATGATGAGGAGTCAGTAATCTAAGTTGGACACATTGATCCAGTTCATGAAATCTGCTCCTTTTGCTAATCCTACTAGACAAGCCTCAATTAAAACCATCTTCTTCTACTGTGAAGGTAGTATATGATGTGGCAAGTTCTGTCAAATAGTTGTAGACTGATTTCCCATTCTATCCTCCTCACTTATTCAGTGAACTCATCAAATCCTTGGTCATTGGATCCTTAGGTGTGATCAACATATTCTCTTTGGAACCTTAATGGCATTAGAGAAGATTAGAAGAGACACTGATATAGAGCAGCAAGGGCTTTCTTAAATTCTCCCTGCCTATGAAACTAGTTAAAATTCATGTAACACTACTAATTCAGTTGCTAAGTTTTGTTGATTTTACTTAAAAGAGAACTCTCCCATCCATTCCCATCTCCCCACTCACATAACTAACTGCTCTCTATGTTGAGCGTCTCAGCTCTTCTTCAGCTACACTATGGCAATAATCTCCCAATTGGCCTCCCTGCCTCTTCTTTCCAATTCATTCTCCACACCAAAATGATATTCTGAAAGAACAGAAATGAGTGGTTGGTTGAATATCCAGTGGTTGGGTAGATAGATGGATGGATGAAAAAAGCACAAGACTGTTCCTGCTCTCAAGGAGCTCATATTCTAATGAGGGATACAATACACGTAGAAGGTTTAGGTGGCAAATCAGACTGAAATGTCTTGTGGTCCTTAGAATACAGCAGCAAAGCAGATGGCAATTCCTCTTCTTTAATGTCACTTCCACTAACAAAATAATAATAGGTTTTGATTGCAGGAACTTTCTTTTCTGAGACGTCAGTAGCTATGACTACTGCACCTCGAGAAGTACTTATCAATTTGTATCTCTCCAAGTTGACGTCCTTTTGGGGTCTTTGGGGCTTACCTTCCAGCTACCAGCAGTTGATCAATCATTTAAATATTGATTGTGGTGAGGAAGGTAGATCCTTCTTCCATGTGATTGCTCCTCTCAGTGATGGCTACAAGACTCAGGCTGGAAGCAGGTCAGTGGTCTAGGGGGACACTGCTCTTTCCAAATTCAGGGTCCATGGCCATCTGGCCAAATGGTAGAGTGAAGTTGTAGGTAGTGGAGAATGCAGTCAAGAAGTAAAGCCACATACCTAATTCAATAGAGAGTAGACCCAGTCAACTGTTTGCAAAGATCCTGGAAAAATATTAAAAAAAATAACATATAATTTAAAATTAAAAAAAAATCCTATGCTGAGTTGAAGAGAATCTGAGAGACCTCAGGAGAAGACATTAGGAGACATGTAGCACCTGTATTCCTCAAGTTGGTTCTACATTCTGCTATCTTTATATTGTTCACTTTTTTGATTAAAACTGCAGGGTGTTTTTTTGTTTGTTTGTTTGTTTATGAGAGAATGCATTCTAGGTTTTTGCAGAAATGTAAAATTTCTTACTATGCTACTTCATTAAATGCCTTTGCCCTAAACTAATTGTCTCCTCTGACCAATTACTTGAGTGTAAGCACATTGGTGGGGGCTAATAAGCTACAATATGATGGATAATAATATGCCAAATAATTTAAATTTAGAAAAATTCCTCTTTAGGGAACCTGATCTGTGAGTGTAATTTGAGGGAATACTACATATTGAAAATAAATACAAAGTTATTATAGGGTAGAAGCAAGAACCAATAACTGAACAAATTTATCCTGGTCTAAAAAGTGGCAACATGAACCATCAAAGGCAGCTAAGGCTTCCAATAGGCAGAAATTCTTTTGTATGTCAATCTAACCTAGAGTCCCTTTCACAGATGGTGAAATTGATTCAAGTTAGTCACAGAATCTGTGGTCTTCCTGATTCATAGAACCAGCCTCTGAGAAGTATGGAGTAGCTGAGATTTTATTATTTATCTCCTTTGATTTTGCTTTGTTTTATGTTTCTCACAAGTTCTCTACTGTTACCCATCCATTGAATACCAATACTGTCCAATCTGGGCAAACAGTATGATTTCATGAAAATCACATTAAGCTTGATATAAAAGATACAGTCTTGGTTTATAGTTCTTCAAGTACTAGCTGTGTGATTTGAGGTACATTATTTATTCTTTCTTAGCCTCAGCCTTCTCCTCTGTAAAATGGGACAAATGAAACTTTAGTGTCTACCTCACAGTGGTAAATTGTGAAGAAAGAATTACGATAATGGCTGCAAAGGCATTTTGGAAGTAATAAAGTCCAATTTAGATGTCAGCTATTAATGTTATTATCCTCTCTTGTCCTCATCCTAACATGAGTTTGCTTCTGACATGAATTTGAGGCTAATACCTAAAAAAATATGAGATGTAGGATATTTAAAGAAATATAGCTTTATTATTAGTTTTGCATTTTAAGCTTATTCATTTTTATGTTTTTTCTGCCCTTTCCTCGTTTATGTCCATATAACCTGCTGGCATTATTAGCTTCCCTGAAGCAGGATCTAAGACATATCTTAATCTAGGGTCCATGCATTTCTTTCAAAAATATATTTTGATAATTGTGTTTAATATAATTAGATTCCCTTGTAATAGTATATATTTTATGTTAAGCATTTATAAACCTTCTTCTGAGAAGGTTTACCAGGCTGCTAGAGGGATCCATGGCACACGAAAAATGTTAAGAATTCTTGTTCTAAGAAATCTGGTCTCAGTTGTATCTAATACAACACTGTCATCACTATGTTAAATAAAATGTCTGTGTGTATTATTCAGAAAGTAATGTTGAACATTGGAGGACAGGTTCTCATTGGAAATTATTTGGGGGGGATCCGCTTCTTTAAAATAAATAGATAGATATGTATATATAAAAAAGTATGTATGTATGTGTTGATGGTGATAACTGGAGACGTATTAGTGGGATGGACAAAGGAATGAGTACCATCTTCATGATACATGGTTTCCCCTCATAGGGCTGTCTTTGTGTTGTGGTATTTAAAACATGGATATCTATGCTTTCTTCAAAGCCCTGGAAAATGACACCCACCAAAGCCCCTCTCACTCATCCTATAGTCATTAAGAAAAGGAGAATAATCACAGCATTCATATTTTATAGGCTCATTCTAACATGGAATTGTTTAATATCACCTATAACTCAAGTGCCTTATGAACTATTTCCTAAGGCAGGATAATTACTTGGAGTCCTGATGGGCAGAGGGATGGATGTAGAGACCTGCAGGGTAACAGATCTTCCATCTTCTTCCAACAGGACATGCATATCATCAGCACAGATGAGAACCAGGTGTTTGCAGCGGTTCAAGAGTGGAACCAAAATGACACATATAACCTCTACATCTCCGACACACGCGGAGTCTACTTCACGTTGGCCCTGGAGAATGTCAAGAGTAGTCGAGGCCTCGAGGGCAATATCATCATTGACCTCTATGAGGTAGGTGGCCGAGGTTATCCTCTGCAATCTTCTCTCTTCCCCAGGAGATATCATTTCAAAGAATACCACAGTCATTGCCTTGTTCTTTATCACCCATTGGAGGTCTTTCATATCACTGAATATTCCTGTCTGCCTGAGGCAGGAGGTGGGAACTGGTCCCAATGATCTCACAAGATCGAGAGCTGGAAGGAACTGTAAAGATCATTTCATCCATTTCTTCCTTTGATAAGCAACTGAGGCCAAAAGAAATGGAAAAGAATTGCTTATGGTTGCACAGGTAGTAAAATAGTAGAGCCAGGGTTTGAACTCAGACTCTCTGAATGCAAATCAAATAGCCTATACACTGTGATGAGTGAAAGTCCTTTATAATTTTACCTTTGGACATAAGGCTTGAGTGGTAGCGCTATGAGTGTAACTGACCTCCTCAAGGTATCCTTGCTGCAGAGATGGGACAGGGGCCATGTTAGCTGCTCCACACCTTTCATTGAGAAGATTATGCCTTAATTTGGTACAATCTTATCCTGGGGCAAGATGGATCAGAATGGATGGAGAGGCAGTTCATAAAGAGATGCAAAGAATGGAAAGTGGAGAAAAAGAATGAAAGAAAAATCCAATGATTCCATTTTTCCTATCAGGATGCCAGATATGGCTGTAACATATGATTCAAAGAGAATGGCCTGGTGGAGAAAAGCCAAGCTCTTGGGATGGGATGATTGCTCTGTGGTGCCACATGTGCTTAGAAAGAAGTTTGCTGGGGTTTTCAGATTCGTTCTAGCTAACATTCCCACAGTTCCTTAAGTTGTCCAAACAGGAGACACAAATGTTAGAACTGTTGTGTTTCTTAATTATTGGGTCCAGATTGGCCTTGGGTTGTTATAATATTAATTCTTGGGTCCTGGAACCTATCATGTTCTCATCTTTTGTTTCAACCTGGCTCTTATAAAGGGGATATAAATGAGAAGTTTATCTTTGGCACATACATACATGCATACATACATACATACATATATTGCCTTTGGAATTTCAGAGAGAAAAAAAAGGATAGAAAATTTATTCAAATAATCTATAAGCCTAGGATTTTGGCAATTTTTTCTCATTTGAAACTCACAAAAATTCTGTGAGACTTGTATGATTAGAACTTTTTATTCTCATTTAATAAATGAAGTGAGATTCATATGGGGTTGTGACTTGCCCATAGTAAAACATTTAATAAGTGTTAGAGGCAGGATATAAACTCAATTCTCTTCTGACATTAAGTCCATTTTTTCCCCTTATACTACTATCATCAGAGAAGAGAACAAACATATCATTTATGCAGTGAGAAATTGGAAAGAGGGAAGTAGATCAAGGAAGGCCTCATGGAGGAAGATGCACTTGAAAAATACATCTTGACCTTTCCAACCAGCTAAGTAGATTTCCCCCACTGGAACAGTCATCATTCAGTGAAGAGAAGTGAGAGGGTTGCCTGATGGTTTAGAACAGTTAGATGCACTGATCTGAATTTGAGGATTAATCAAAATGAATTATGAATCAAGAAGTACGTATTTTTTCTTTCTTACTATTATATACTGTCTTTGGAGAAAAGTATGAAGTATCTGTATAACTTCAGTGTGTGGGCAAACACTGAGCTTTCCTAAAATTCTGGAAAGTTTTTTTGTTTTTTTAAAATAGGACCAGCTTGATGCAATGTTGCTGAAGGGAAGTCTCATTTCCAATTCAGTATAATGTCTGTCTCTTAAGAATCTGCTATGTGCCCAGCAATTTGGAAGGAGCCAAAGAATATACAGCTTAATTGGAGAGATAATAATAACAACAGTAAAAATAATTCACATTTATATAGTACTTTCAGATTTGCAAAAGTATATGAAACTAATGAAAGCTTGCACACACTAGCTTCTTTTCAGAACAACCCTATAAAATAGGTGCTATTATTTCCTAGGAGCAGCTAAGTGCCACAATGGATAGAGCACTGGCTTTGGAGTCGTCATGGAGGCTAGGCTTCATGAGTTAAAAATCAGGTCTCAGACACTGTGGCTCTGGAACCCTAGAAGTCACTTAACCCTGTTTGCCTCAGTTTCCTCCTCTTTCAAATGAACTAGAGACGGAAATGGTAGACCCTTCCATTATCTTTGCCAAGAAAACCCCAAATGGAGTCACAAAGAGTCAGACGTGACTGAAGTGACTGGACAACAACAACAAAATTATTTCCCCCATTTACAAGGCAGGAGACTGAGGATGATGTGCTCAGGGTCACACAGCTTTAAGTTTCTAGAGGCAGGATCTAAGCCCACAGCTTCCTGAGCCCACATTCTAGGGACTTGAAACTGAAGAGTGGTACAGATGACATACAGTGATTTGGGTATATAGAATAATGTGAACTGGACAATAAGGGAAGATTTAAAGGAAGAGATGGGGCTTGAGTGAGGTTCTGAATAATGAGTAAGATTTAGCTAGGCAGAAATTAGGTGAGAAATATTCTAGGGTGAGGATCAGTGGGAGCAAAAGGACAGATTTAGAAGTGAAAAGGGACGTGAAATGAAAAGATTTAAGAAGTGAATTAGAGGATGGGGAGGATACTAGTCTGATATAGGAAGACTAAGATAGAAGCCTGAAACCTTGGTTTGGGTCAGACAGAAAACCATCTGAAGGCAAAAGCATCTGTACCTTTTCCTGAGAGCCAAGAGAAAGTACTGGAAGTTTTTGAACACATGACAGTTGTTTTTATTGTTCCAGAATTTTCTGTGACTTGAGGGTGAGTAGACATTTTCCCTTAAAAGGATCCAAACTAGATCTTCTTTTTAGAATATTCTAGGGCCAGGATTAGCCAGGCTTCTCTTAACTTTCTCAAGATGTTAAGGTCCAGTGAAGCAATGTTGATCATACAGAGACTTAGCCTGACATGTCTAATGAGGTGATAAAGCTAATATATTACTCCATCTTTCATATGAATCCCTGGAGACTCACCCCAAAAGCAGACATTGTCAGTATTCTCTGTTAGTGTCACAAGGTAAGTGAAGGAGGGGGTTAGGGAAAGTCTATAAAATAATTTACCAAGCTAGATTTTGGCACTGGATGAGACCATCTGCCAGAATGGTGGGCCTCGTCAAACACTATAGCCAACTAGATGTCTCAGTGGATAGAGAGCTCTGGACCTGGAGTCAGGAAAACCTGAGTTTAAATGGCTTTTAGACACTTTACCAGCTATAAAACAATCTGCTTGCCTCCATTTCCTCAACTGTAAAATGAGGATAATAACAGCCCCTCAGGGTTGTTGTGATGATCGAATGAGATAATAATCATAAAGCTTTTAGCACAGTGCTTGACACATAGTGGGTGCCACAAAAATTCTTATTCCCTTCCTTCCTCCGCTTCCCATAGGTGTTCTGGAGGGAAAATAAGCCAGATTTTGTCATGTTGTCTGCCTGACATTCTAGTTCTTTCTTGATGAGAGAGAAATTCTCCCTCTAGTCTCTGCATGGAAGCAAGTTATTTTTTCTGCCTATAATTAAATAATCAGAAGAGATAAGAAGACTTCAAGGCCATATAATTCATCTTGTCTTTGAGGTGTCAGAAGTCCATTTGATGCTAGAGGGGCCTGATTTAAGCAGCTAAAGTTGTCAATCTTAGATCCGTGTCATCTTGAAGGCAGGAGAGAAGTTCTCCCAGGCCATCAATGTCCATCTTTCCCCAGCCCAGTAGTGCAGGACTTGAGATCCGACCCTCCCCCAGTGCAGCATGAGCGAGTGGAGCAGTACTTCCTTCCTGTGTATCTCTTCCTAAATTCCTTGTGATTTTGAAGAGAGATTGCTGACAGCCAAAGTCTCTCCAATGTGTGAGATGTATAGCCCCCACTGCCACTCCTGTGGTGCATTGTGATGCAGAGGTGACCTTGGGACCTCAACATTAGGCCAATCAAGTGTAAGCCCTGGCCAGACCTACCAAGCTGAAAACTCATCAAGCTCAATTCCAATAACAATATCCCCCTGTCTGAGGACCTACGTAGAGAAGTTCAGAGAGTCTCATTACAAGGTTTATGCTAGGTTTTTCAACCAATACAACCCTGACCTTATCTGTGTACTCTTGTACTCAATAAATTCAGGGGCTCCCTATTCTTTCTAGAAATAAATATAAATTCCTTATGCTTTTCTTTTGTTTTTTGTTTTTGTTTTTTTTTTAATTTTAAACCCTTAACTTCTGTGTATTGACACAGAAGAGTGGAAGAGTGGCAAGGGTAGGCAATGGGGGTTAAGTGACCTGCCCAGGGTCACACAGCTGGGAAGTATCTGAGGCCGGATTTGAACCTAGGACCTCCTGTCTCCAGGCCTGGCTCTCAATCCACTGAGCTACCCAGCTGCCCCTTTATGCTTATCTTTTAAAGTGCCTCCCGACTTAGCCCTAACCTATCTTTTGTGCCTCAATATACATGTCTCCCTTCCTACATTTTTCTATCCAACCCATGACCTTATCTGTGTTCTTCAGACAGGACTCTCCATCTCTCATCTCTCAGCTTTTGTCCCGACTGTCCCAATGATGGTTGGAAATTCCTTCCTTCCTCACCTCTCCCTCAGAGAATCCCTCTCTTCCTCCATTATACAGCTCTCAGCAACACCATCCATGAATCCTTTCTTGATCTTCCTCACACGCTTCCTTGTATTTCACTACTTTGGGTTTATTTGCTCTATATATTCTGTATATACGTTTATACATCTTTGCTGTCTCCTCCATTATAATGGGCGTAAATTTCTTATGAGTAGGGAGAATTCCGTTTATTGTATTTGTGGCCCCTAGGGAGCTAGAGGATGCCCTGGATAGAATGCCAAGCAGGAGTCAGAAGGATCCGAGTTCAAATCCAACCCCAGACATTTACTAACTGGGCAAATTACTCAACCCTGTTTGCCTCAGTTTCATTATCTGTAAAATGAGCCAGAGAAGGAAACAGCAAAACCACTTCAGTTTCTTTGCCAAGAAAACCTTAAATGGAATCACGAAGAGTCAGACATGACTGAAAACAACTAAAATCAATAACAACATAATATGTATCCCCAGTGCTTAGCATCTTAATTGGAACATAGTGCACCCATAAGTGATGATTGATTGATTGATTGAAAAGAGGCATTGCCTGTACTGGTTGAGGGGAATCCTTTTATCCACAAAATCTCAGATTCACAAAGGATTGAAGTAAAGCCTTAAATTTTACAAGCAGTTTTGCTCAGAATGGCTGTATGAGGTAGCATTATTATTATTTTACAGCAAGGCTTGGAGGGGTTAAGTGACTTGTCAATGGTCAGCCATCTAATAAATAGTATCAAAGTGAAGTCTAAAACCCTGCGGTGAGATACGAACATATATCCTAGATGCTATTCCTAGATACTCCAACATACATCTCAACATGGGGTCTTCTCTTTCCTTAGACATTACTTACTTGAAGATATAATTTTCAAAACCACAGGCCGTGCTATTTGGGGGCATGCTTTGGAGAGCTGATCTCACTCATTTGCTTCAATAATAACTTAGCTACACCATGTGAGCCATGGTGTCCAATATCTACTGCATGGCATAAAGAAAAGAGCATTGGATTTGGAGTTAGAGGGACTTGAGTTTGATTTTCTAATTTGACGTTCTATTATTTAATACTCCAATGGATTTGCAGGAAGTTATTTAAGCCTCTGGGCCTCAGAGGACCCTGGATTTAAAGCTTGAAAAGGTCTCTGAGTTCTTGGACTAGATAAGTCCAATCTTTTCATTTTACAGATGAGGAAACTGAGCCCCAGAAGGGTAAAGTAATTTGTCCAAGGTTATACAAGTCATCTGGTGTTTAATCCATCCTATGAACCCATGTTTTATTTGCTCTCTACCTAGCATCTACTGAGCCATGCTGTCTTGGTGTTCTCAGTGAGGGAAATTAGACTAGATTAAATCTTTTTGATTTAGATAGGCGATGGTAATACTATCAAGTCTTTTTCTTTTTCTCTCATGTTCCTCCTCTCTAATGTCTTTTGTCCTTGCCCTTGAGTCTCCCTGACTAAATACCTGTCCTCCTTTCTCCCTGAATTCTCCTGGCTTCTCTCTTCTTTATCTCTGGTTAAAAGCCAGATGGGCAGCTGCTCACAAGCTTCAGCCAGGACCCACTATGTTAAAATGACCATTCCATCCCTTTCGCCCATTCCTCATCAGAGGCTGTGCTAGAGAAAGCATCCCCAGGGTACACAATTGTAATTGAATTTCTCTGCTGGACCCAGGCCTCCTTGTCCTGGGAGGTGAGGGACAGATGCCCGAGCCACCTGGAAATGGTGGCCTCAAGCGAGTGGCCAATTGTCAGACACAATGCCCAAGAGGATAGAGTTTCCAAGAGTAGTAAATAATCATATCACAGTGCCATGTTCTCCTTGCCAGCATCCTTGATCTGATGCCCTCTCCCTGGGGGTGTTGACTTTCAGCAACACACATGTTTGTACATTGTAACATAGCAAAAAGGGCATTAGTTTCTGAGTTAGGGGACTTGAGGAGAGAATTACTTTATCCATTTGACATTGGGTTAGTCATTAACTTTTTTATGCCTTGGTTTCCTCATTTGCAAAGTTTTGGCATTGGATTACATGAGCTCTAAGGTTCTTTCTAGCTCCTGATCTATGATCTTGGTTTCCCATAGCTGTTTACTAAGGGGACAGAGCCATGTTTAATTCACATTTATCTGCAAGATGCTTCTTTCTTTTTAGGCATCACTCTCCATAGAAAAAGCCAGTGGGATTGGTGATCCTTATCTTTTCTGCTGCTCAGAGAATAGTTGTCTGGTTTAGAAATTCCCCCTACCAGTCAAGTATCCCACTTTAATATGAAATAAAATCTTGGGCTTCTAGAAAACTCTAAGCAACTTCCTCAGATTACAAAGTTCATATTAAAGTTGGAAATCAAGAAGAGATTGATTAACAGAAAAGAAAAACCAAAGATATACGTGTGGTGATAAATTGTGGTAATATATAACTTTAAGGATGATGGGATAAGACACAGCTCTAGTAAATTTGATGTCATCATTGTTCATTGGTTGTTTCCAGTCATGTTCAACCCTTCATAACCCCATTTGGGGTTATCTTGGCAGCGACACTGAATTGATTTGCAGTTTCCTTCTCCTGTTCATTTTATAGATTAGAAACTGAAACAAAATGAGGTAAAGTGACTGGTCCATGGTCTCGCAACTAATAAGTGAGACCGTATTTTAATTCAGGAAAGTGAGTCTTCCTGACTCTGGGCTTAGTGTTCTACCCACTATACCACCTAGTTGCTCTAATTGCAAATTAAAGAAATTTTTAAAATCATTCTGAAAAAATAAGGCATAATTTTATATAGTCATATGAAATGATTATTATGTGTTTATGGAATGAGAAAGGAGCAACAGGAACTTAAACCCTCGGATATTTTTGCAAAGTGACCTGACATCTCAAGAATGAGACCAGCTTATTTGAGGGAAAGAGATTATTCTGGACTGGATGTTAGAATTAATTTATTTACAAGGTACCGATTCTTAGTTTCAGAGAACATATGAAGATCTTGACTACCACACAACTCAGATCCAACTCACTGTCAGAGAATTATGGGTTAGGATATTCTCCCTTGGCTGGCAGAAGAAGGAAAGAAAACTGGCATCCTTTTCTGTTATAGTTAAAAATATGAAGAGCTACAGGGGCCCATGTGCCCCAATAGACTATGCCAACTAATAGGTATATCCCTTTTCCTTCAGATACTGGGGAGAGCTCTCTGTACTGTAAACTGAATTTACTCACCAGAGTGGGTGACTAGGAGAAAAGACTTCTCCTGACCATGTTCCCTTCCTTTTGTTTTTTCTCCAAGAACCTCTCTCTCTTCTCACCCTTACCCTTTTTTTTTCTTTCTACTAAGACATTTAATTAATTAAACTGCTGGCCATTTTTCAAACCTTCCAAATTGGGTCTCTTCCAGATAAACTCTATCTTCTCCTTGATGTTTTTCCTTAATCTTTTATCTGGATTGGCATCCTCTTCTCTGGGCCAGTGAGATTTCTGTAAAAAAAAAAACAGACTTCTTTTTTCATTAACTAAATGAATACGATGTGAATTCTGAATCTGAAGAGCATTTTCTTCTACCTAAGCAACTCTTTTCTCAGCTGCCATGGAACCTGGGCCTCAACCAGGATTGAGGCTTGAGGGGCTGGCTTGATTCCAGTTCCCCTTCTTGCTTATGCCTTCCTTCTGAGATTAGCTTCCAACCACGCTGTACATACTTGTGTTTACGTAGTTATTTACATGTTGACTTCTCCATTAGAAAGGGACTTCCCCAAGAACCCTGATTTTGTTTATCTTTGTATCCACAGTCTTTAGCAGTGCATAGCACTCTGCTGTCAAACTGACCTTCCTAAAACACGTTTGCCTCCCTACATTTATAGCTTAGTGTGTGTGTTATCTGGAGGTATTTCCCTTTAGTCAGTTAACTCTCCATTTCACCCCACTTGATTGAGGGACTAATTTAACCCCCCAGCATAATATCCACCATAACACTACCCACCCAATTCAATAACCTTTAGTGGCAAATAGACATTATTTTTCCTGTCCCCAATATGAAACTGAGATTGAAAGAGGTAAAATCACTAACTTTAATGGATACAGGCTAGTTTTTTGTGGGGCAAACTTAAGGTTGGAACTCAATTTCCCTATCATATTTTCTTTCTTTGAAAAGTAAGTACTAGCTTTGTGAATAAGCAGATTAGTAGAGTATGATATATGAATGTTGGTTCTAAAATACTCCCTCTATTGCCATTCTGGCACCTGTCATTTTTCCATGAAGAATTCCTTTGTTTTTTGAGGTTTTTCTTCCTATAATAGCCTTCTTATCAGTTCCTAGTGACTTCAGAGAAGAGGTGACCCCTTAAATCTTTATCAGTTAATACCTTAGCTGAAATTAGTTGACATTCATTTGAGCAAGGCCTTAAAATAAGGAACTGGGGTAGACAGAGGATAAAAGAGAGCCTGAAAGGGATGGCATCAAAGATAAACTCCACTTTCCTTCAAGCTTTTGCTGAGGGCCACTTCTGTATAAAATATGTCCCTTGATGTGTCCTTTTTATCTTCCTTCAGTACCTTCAGGTGATTGGGCAGTTTTGTATTCTTTAAGGAAATATGGACTATGAGTCAGAATATCTAGATTCTTCACCCCCTTGTCACTATTTTAGTGTCTTGGGCAACTCACTGCTCCCTGGGCCTCAGTTTGTTCATCTGTAAAAAGAGAGGATTTTTCTAGATGATGTCTAATGTCCCTTTTCATGCTAAAATGAATGAAATTTATGTCATATGTTAATGTAATTGTTCCATAAAGCCTAGGCTACTAGTTCCCTTCCCCCATTGTATTTTTTTTCTTTTCTTTCTCTCTATTTATCCTAGGTAGCAGGCATCAAAGGGATATTCCTGGCCAACAAAAAGGTGGATGACCAAGTGAAGACATATATCACTTACAACAAAGGCAGGGATTGGCGTCTGCTACAGGCTCCAGACACTGATCTGAGAGGGAACCCCGTCAACTGCTTGTTGGTCAGTCCTACGGTAGTTAGTGAGCCCCGTTCTGAAGTCCACTAGTTAGTGCCAAGGGCTGCTGCTTCTATTAGCAAAGATTGCCCATATACTCAGTCAGGTTTGTTCAGGGGTCTCCTAGAGCTTCTTTGAGGAAATTCTGGTAACTCCAGCTTTCACCCTTATGTGGCACAAAAGTCAAGCCAGGAGGTCCCAATTCCTTCATTGATTTGGGTGAATGTATCAGCCAGCAAAGAATCTCTCAGTTCATACTGAGAAACTGAGGATCTGCCCGCTATGTGCTGGTCTCCATGATGGGTGCTAAGTAGCATTTAATAATGTAAAATGCATCTTCTTCTTTCAAGGATCTTAGAGTCGAGTAGGGAAGATGACACAGATAACTATAATATAAAGCAGATTGTCATCAGTGCCATAAGAACTTCGTAGTCCTGTGGGAAGGGATCACTGCCAATAAGAGGGATGGTAAGGTCATGGAAGACCTTACAAAGGAGGCAGCCCCTAAAGTGGACCTCGAAGGAGGGAAATAGATTAGCTAGGCGGTAGGGCAATATGTTAGCTAGGAAGGAGAGGAATGATTTAGGTAGGAAGGAGGAGAATAAGTTAGCTAGGAATTAGGGGAATAAATTAGCTAAGAATTAGAGGAATACATTAACTAGGAAGTAGGGGAATATGTTAGCTAGGAAGGAAAATGTTAGCTAGGAAGGAGGGAAATAAGTTACATTGAATGTAGGGGAATAAATTAGATAGGAAGTAGGGGAATACATTAGTTAGGAATTAGGGGAATACATTAGCTAGGAAGTAGGGGAATATGTTACCTCGGAAGAATGAGAATAAGTTAGGTTGGGTGTAGGGGAATAAATTAGATAGGAAGCAGGGGAATGATTTATCTAGAATTTCAGGGAATAAATTATCTGGAATTAAGGGAATACATTAGCTAGGAAGTAGGGGAATAAGTTAGCTAGGAAGGAAAGGAATAAGTTAGGAATTAGGGGAATAAAGTAGGTCAGATGTAGGGGAATAAGTTAGCTAGGAAGGAGAAGAATAAATTAGCTAGGACTTAAGGAAATAAGTTAGCTTGGATATAGGGGAATAAGTTAACTAGGAAGTAGAAACTCATGGTTTGGGGAAATAGCATGAGCAAGTATGTGAAAGCAACAATATACGTGATGTATTTATGGAGTTCAAGGTGGGCTGAGCTGTCTTGACTAGCTAAGGCAAAAATGGCTTTTACCAGTCTATAGGAAAGTTCTTAAAAGATGACAGAACAGCCATCTCTACAAGACATATAAAGCGAGGCAGAAAATGCATGCACTGGCCTTCTTTCCATCTATCCCCCTCTTGGGAGCTATAATTTCCCCACCAGCAACCCCTTCAAAGTAGTGATTTCTATACATAACGCTGTTCTCCTCTTCCTTTCTTCTGTAGCCCTTTTGTTCCTTACATCTCCACCTGCAGATCTCAGAAAACCCTTACTCCTCAGGACGCATCTCCAGCAAGGACACAGCCCCTGGGCTAGTGGTGGCTACAGGTGAGGATGATGTTATTTCATGGGTCATTCCCTTGAGACAATGATGGCAGTGACAATAATGGTGATAATTGTGATAATAATAACTCATTCGTTTTAAGGGAGTTTCGTGCTATTATAATATTTTTATATTTGTTAATTCATGGAATCCTTAGAACCACATTGTAGAGTAAGTAGGTAGTACTGTAAAATGATCATTCAGCAGAAGAAGAAATGAATGATGAGAGAGATAGAGTGACTTACCCAAAGTCATAAAGCCAGTTAACGAACAAGGAAGATTCAAACCCAGATCTGCTTATTCCTAGGTCAGTGTTTTCTCTGTTTTTCCACATTTCCTATCAGCACATGTAACTGAGGATCCCAGAAAACTGAAATATCTCAGGCTATTCCATTATCATATGATGATAGGATCACAAGTTTGGAGCTAGGATGGGCCTTGAGACTATCAAGGCTAATATCTTCAAATTACAGATTAAGAAACTGAGATCCAGAGACGTTAAGTGATTTGCCTGACCTCACACAAGTTGCAAAAAGCAATGAGGTGGTATAAATAGGCAGTTAGTTGATGCAGTGCATAGAGCTCTGAGCCTGGAATCAGAAAGACCTAGGTTCAAATCCTGCCTCAGCTACTTATTACCTGTATGATCCAGGTCAAGTCACTTAACCTTGTTTGCCTCAGTTTCCTCCTCTAAAATGAGCTGAAAAAGAAAGTGGCAAACCATTCCAATGTCATTACCAAGAAGCTCCAGATGGGGTCACATGGTTCAGACATGACTAAAATGACTGAACAACACCAATACCACCACCACCAAGGCAGTTGCAAGTAGCAGAGCTGGGATTTGAACCCAGGTCTTCTAACTCCAAATTTTACTCTCTTTCCACTGCACCACACTGTATATAATCTTGGACATCAGAGTTTTAGCAAGAACATAGCTACAGTCAAAGACAAAGATTAAAACTATTTATACAGGTGTTCATATAGGAAAAGGCCAATTTATAAAGTATTAAATCGGGGATGATTATTCCTCTTATAAAGAGAATTCTTTATAAGAAACAACAAACTCCATTCAAATCTTAGTTTGTAAATGATTAAGCAATTTGATGGACAATCCGGGAAGAAGAAATAAAGAAATTTAAGGCTAACCTGAAAATCATTATAGTGATTGATAATTGCAAATAATTTTATAAACATTATCATTTAAACCTCATAATGAGAGCATTTTAAATACATTAAAAAAAACACCAAAACTTAGTCTCAGGGTGGCAAAGAGGCTAACAGATTAGAAACGTGAACCTAGTTGTGACTGAGACAAGCGCTCTTTCAGTCAAATGCTACCAATAATTAACACTTCTCTTGGGGATCCCTGGGAGGATCTTTGGGCTAGCATGAAGTAATCTGACCCAACCTAGGACAACATATCCAAATGTTAGAAACTTGATTTCCAGGGGGGGGGGTGATTTTCCTTCCTTCCTTCCTTCCTTCCTTCCTTCCTTCCTTCCTTCCTTCCTTCCTTCCTTCCTTCCTTCCTTCCTTCCTTCCTTCCTTCCTTCCTTCCTTCCTTCCTTCCTTTTCAGAATAATGACCTCCAGGGGCAGCTAGGTGGCTCATTAGATAGAGAGTCACCTATAGTTGAGATGTCCTGGGTTCAAATTTGCCCTTATATAATTCCTATGTGTGTGACCCTGGGCAAATCACTTAACTCTGATTGCTTTTAACTTCTCTTCTGCCTTGGAACTGATACTCAGTATCAATTCTGAGGCAGAAGATGAGAGTTTAAAAAGAAGAATAATGTATTGATAATCAAAATCCTAGAATTAGTTCCTAGTTTGGATACCAATGAATTCTGTGCCCTGAGGTAGTTGACCTAATCTTGAAGTTCTGCTACTTCCTCTCTGTGTGACATGGAGCAAATTACATACACAATCTCTACACCTCAGTTTCTTCATCTGTAAAAGGAGGGAGATGGACAATATGAACTCTAAGATTCCATCCAACTCTGTCTGTAGGACTATTGTTGCTCTTATTTTTCCCAGACAAACTCTCTTAAGTTTCAGAGAAACTATTGATCTACCTGGTAGAAAAGTCCCACCTAAGACAAACTGATAAAATCACAAGCCTTGCAAAAAAATAAATAAATAAAAGCAACCTAAAGCTCTATTTTCACCATGGAGACAGCCAAATTTGCCATGTACCAATATGGTTATCTGTTTGTAACCATGAGCCTAGAGACCCTAAGAAAGTTCAGCAATGAAAACCTGAAATGACTCCCTTCTCCCACTCTGCCTCACATAACTCTCCCCTCAGTCTCCTGAAGTTACTTTGAAACTGTATATAAAATATGGACTCAGTGATTCACCTATGAATTCTAAACTAACATAAAATTCATTCTTTGCTTAAAGAAAACCAACCATACTCTTTCATGAATATGCACTGTACATAGCCCAGAATATCAACATCTCAAAGTTATTTTTTCTTCTCTGTATTTTGGGTTTAGGATTAATGGATTTGATGATATGCCACAGGGAGTCTGGGAGGAATACATTGTTTGCATTCAAAAAATGGTTTGCAAATGCTGGATTAAAAGCCTGAATTAGAATCATTGGAGTTTGCTTCCTTACCTGCTCCCAAGTTCTTTCTTAGCAGATACTGCCAGGGCTTACTTGTGGCAAGGTTGCAGTGTTAGCAAGGTCTCTGGACCTCTCTTTTTGCATTTTTTATCTCTTCAGATTTCTTCCCCTGCTCACCCCACCAACACACAGACACAGACACATACACTTTGGGGTTCTTTATCATTTTACCTTTTCCTTAGCAGCAAAATTTATACCCAGGCAAGGCTATTCCATGTCAGTCCACTCAAATATGAATTTCAGGTACTACCTACGTGCCATCTCCTAGGGATTTCTACATTATCTGTCTTCACTCTTAAAGATGAGAGGGAAAGGCTGTGTCTTCTTAGAAAAGGAATGTCAGGCAGCAGCAGGGGAGCCAGTAGTATCACCCTCTCTATGTAACTAGCACCTCTTTCTTTCTTTATGTTTGCTTCCGGCACTTCTTTATGTGAAACTTAAGCATCCCCATTCCTGTAAGAATCTTAGATACCTCAGTTCCAGAAGAAAAAATAAAGGCAGTCAACTAAGTACTCCCAAAGACAGTGTGATTTAGAGCAGGAATGTTAAAACTGTCACTTTGGGGGAAGAAGCTTCATTAGTGTTTCACTTAACCTTTAGAACATAGACACTCTCTTCTTTCTTCTCTCTTTCTCCACAATGCATACCTGTAGGGAAATACATGCATCTGCTTCTCTTTGCTAATGTCCCTGGGTATTTTGGCCAATCTTTAGCATCTCTGCCACTTTACCTATTTAGAACATGGGTCCAAAATAGTTTTATCTGAGCCAAACAAGATATTTCTAGCAAAGATGGGCCAAAAGTTAGGGCAAGGTGCCAGGGCGTAGAGAAATTGATGGAGCCATCTTCATCTCTTCTGTTATGGCAGAATGAGTCCTGGATTTAGAAGAGGATATAGATCAGAATACCAGCTTTGTCTGTGTGATGTTGGAAAAGTTTTTTCAAGCTTTCTGGGTCTCAGTTTCCTCATTTGTAAAATAAGGAGGTTGCTTCTCCTAGTTCTAAAATCCTAAGTCCAAATACTCACATCTTATCACTAGGAAGAATAAGATAAACTGACTGCTGTCTTCTCAAAGACCCTTTAATTTAAAGCAAAGCTTTTCAGATGTGCTGATTTCTGTGATGGTGAATATCAGGCCCAGTAGAGACACATAAGAGATTAGGTTAGAGCCATCTCCCCAATGCCCACCCAAACATCCACAAAGATTAGCTCACCTTGCTTATAATGTGATTTCCTGACAAGTAATACAAGTTTCATCTGCATTTTCAAATGAAGAAACTGAGGACCACAGAGACAAATTACTTGTTTATCATACAGTTAGCGGGTATCAGAGACCAAGATGGCAGCTGGGTCTTCTGAGTTCCAATCCAGTGTGCTTATCGTTACACCATGCCACACTGAACTGGGAGTCAAGATACATTATTAGAAGTCAGATTGATGGAATAGAAAGAAAATGGGTTTGGAATCAGGATGTGAGTTTGAATTCCTGCTCTTTTTTTTTCTTTGCATCTTTAGGCAAATCATTTAATTCCTTTAGGTCTTAGTTTCCTCACCTATAAAACGAGGGACTTGTACTACATGGCTTTTGAGGTCTACTTTCCCTAGGAAGCATGACCTCTTACACTATGCCAGAAACTGCCTTTTGGAAGGAGGCAGTATGTATTATGAAAAGAATTATGGATTTAGAATCAGAGGGCTTAAATTCATATCTCATTTCTAATACCTCCTACCTATAGGACGTAGGGCGAGTTGTTGAACCTCCTTGGGCTTCAATTTCCTCATCTATAAAATGAGAGTTATATTCAATGACTTTGATGGTTCCTTCTGACTTGAAATCTATGATCTTATAATTGGATATTCTCTAAGGCCCCATCAACTTGAGTTCTATTGTTAGATCTGCTATTAATTCTGTATGCAAGTTAATTCTGCCTCAGACACTTAATAGTTGAGTGACCAGAGCCTGCTTATAGAAAGAAAGGTGGTACAGTAGATAAAGAGCTCTACTTGGAATCAGGAAGACCTGGGTTTGAATCCTACCTCAGATACTTAGCTGTGTGATCCTCAGTTTCTTCTTATATGAAATAGGGATAATAATAGCACTTAACCTTGAAGGGTTGTTATAAAGATCAAAAAAATGCATAGAGAACACTTTGTAAACCTTAAAGAATGAAATGAATGTTATTATTATTTCCATCTTTAAGCCTCAGTTTCCTCACTTGTAGAAGGGAAATGGTAGCATTTTCAGTTCTTGTCAGTAAAGCAAAATGTAAACAATGTGAGCTGTTCTTCATGGATGGTTGGGCTTATGAGCATATATGCAAAATGATGGCTTAGACTAAGTGATCTCTAAGGGCTCCTTTCCGCTCTATAATTCCACGAGATGACAGCTTTCCCAAAAAGATCGCTAGCTTCTAGTCTCTTCAGTAGTGTCTTCTCCAATCCCCAGTGAGGGGAATGGGATCATTTACTCCAGACACCCACTCTTTGGAACCGCTCACCAAACCTCTATCCAATCACTTCCTGGATCCACAGCTTGTAGAACCCCAGGGTTATTTTTGGAAACTTGAGTGTCAAAACAAGTTGGCTAGTTGTGTGCTCTCTAATGCTGATGGGAGTTTGACAGGCAGTAGCAGGGCTTTAATTTCTCGTTTTGGAGCATTAAATGTCAGGAGCTCAATTAACATTTTCATTATTGCCTTTTTATTGTACTCTTATTTAGACTACAGATGTGTAGGAGCTAACATTCTTTTCCTGCTATTTTTAAAGAAAAATGTCAGTGACTGCAATGTATTTTCACATGTGTGTATACATGTGTATTTTTCCCCTGACACAGAACCCCTCCACCCATACATCCACACCCACATAACCACACATTGACATCAGATCGATGGTGGATTTGAGAGACAGGAATAATTCCATTCATTCAACAAACATGATAGAAATGGTTAAAGATGACTCTATGTACATTATTTTATTTTATTCTTATAACAGTGATGTGAGTTAGAAAATATGTGGATTATCTGTTATATAGAGGAAGAAGCTAAATCACTTGCTCGGGATAGTCCTATAATTCAAACTCAGATTTGGTAGCTACATATCTGAGGCTCTTTATGCTGCCTATCAAAACTGAACTACATCGGGTAGTTGGTCCCTTTCTCCACTGGGGAAATAGGTTGATAGTAGAGAACACAAACCTCCTAGAAACAGAAATGGTGGAAGGCAATGGGGTATTTGAAAGGTCATGAGGAATGAGCAGCAAGAAGGATGTTTTCACTTTTCTTTCAGACCAATGACTCAAGTAGATTTTGAATGGATGATCAAAAACCATCCTATAGATGGCTGCTCTGAGTCCTATGTGTTATTTAAGAACAAAAAATAAAGTAGAGTTTTCATGGAGCTCTCAAGAGTTGGATACACATGCTTTGAGAGTTAAGGAAAATGAAAGTCATTGATGTCATCAGGCTGCTTGAAAAGCTAATGTAACTTAAGACACTAAGAAAATGAAATAGAATTTCCCACTTTATTCTACCCCAGTTGGGACACATCTGGATTATTATATTAAGTTCCGGATGCCACATTTTAGAAGGAAATTAACAGTTTGAATATTATCCAGGAAATGAAAAATAGGACACTGAAGGAACTCAAAACTGTGCCATCCAAGGAGCAACTGAAGCAAATGTTTTTTGAAATAAAGGGACTACAGATGTTCAAGGGGCACATGAGAAAGGAAGTAGAGTCATGAAGTCCTGCCTCTCACATATACATATTGGTTCTATAACCCAGGGCAAGTCAGTTTTACCTCTTTGTGTCCCAGGTAACTCTAAGATTATCAGTGGTAGATCAAATGGTGATATGAAATGGTAGAGGGAACTGATCACTGAGGGCTACTTACACTGGTAAAATTACAAGTCTATTTAAAAAATATTTTAAAAAAATATCTGTGGCTTATTCCCCATTTGATAAATGGGCAGGGGACATGAATAGGCAATTTTCAGATAAAGAAATCAAAACTATCAACAAATACATGAAAAAGTGTTCTAAATCTCTTATAATTAGAGAAAAGCAAATCAAAACAACTCTGAGGTACCAACTCACACCTAGTAGATTAGGTAACATGACAGCAAAGGAAAGTGGTGAATGTTGGAGGGGATGTGGCAAAATCGGGACATTAATGCATTGCTGGTAGAGTTATGAATTAATCCAACCATTCTGGATGGTAATTTGGAACTATGCCCAAAGGGCTATAAAAGACTGTCTGTCCTTTGATCCAGCTGTTTCACTGCTGTTTTTATACCCTAAAGAGATCATAGGGAAAAAGACTTGTATAGAAATATTGATAGCCTTGGTTTTTGTGGTGGCAAAAAATTGAAAAATGAGGGAATATCCTTCAGTTGGGGAATGACTGAACAAATTGTGGTATCTCTTGGTGATGGAATACTATTGTGCTCAAAGGAATAATGAACTGGAGGAATTCCATGTGAACTGGAATGACTTCCAGGAATTGATGCAGAGTGAAAGGAGCAGAACCAGGAAAACATTACACAGAGACTGATACACTGTGTGTATCAAACATAATGGACTTCTCTACTAGTAACAATGCAAGGATCCAGAACAATGCTGAGGGACTTATGAGAAAGAACACTATTCACATTCAGAGGAAGAACTGTGGGAGTAGAAGAAAAACAGCTGATTGAACACATGGGCTGATGGTGATATTATTGGGGATGTAGATGCTAAACAATCACCTTAGTGCAATTATCAATAATATGGAAATAGGTCTTAATCAATAATACATGTAAAACCCAGTGGAATTGTGTGTCAGCTATGGGGGATGGGTGTTTGGGGGAGAGGGAAAGAACATGAATCATGTAACCATGGGAAAACATTCTAAATTTAAAACAATTTTTAAATATCTTTGGCTTAAAGAAGAGAATGAAGAGTTCAGTGGGAAAGAGCTCGTCTTCAAAGAGAGGAAGGAATCTCAACCAGAGGAGCAAATAAATTGATCCTGTGTGATTCTACAATATAGAATTTGGGTCATTGGATTGGAGTAGGAAGCCATAAGGTTCTAGTATAATAAAAGGAGTTCATAATTTTTATGGGGTTTGCAATAAATAGTACATACATGCTTAGTGGGTAAGGAAAATTAGTCTTTGATGAGATAGAGCTCTTAAAAAGTGTGAATGTAACTTAAAGAGTTCAAAAAGAAGCAGAACCTGCCATTTTAATCTTCTTTTGTTGGTACCCCCCAAATTGGCCTGCACTTTCTTCCCTGGCTGTCTCTGCACTTTCTTCCCTGGCTATCTCATAGTGGAAGAATTGCTTCATTAAGTGATGAAGTCCCTCTTGGAGGACATATGTCAGTAGTGGATAAAAGAATACTGATTAGGGAGAAGATTCCTGCACAGAGCCTAATATTGACCAGCCTGACTTACTCAAAAATTCTGTAATTCTATGATTCAAAGGAGCTAAAAATGTGCAAGTTCTCCATTTACAACCCAGAAACTCCAAGTCTGGGAGTAATGTGACATTTTCCAGACTTTTTTATTGGAGCCTTTTTTCCTTCCTAAGTTTCTTTTCTGCCATGTACTATGTGTTTCTGAGATAGAAAAATCAAAACCAAACAAAAGCCATTCAGCAAATCGCTCTCTACAAACCAATTTGCTCTCAGTGTTGTCTCATGCTTCTCAAATGATTTATTCCAGGCAATGTCGGCACAGAACTCTCATACACGGAAGTTGGCATGTTTGTCTCCTCTGATGGGGGAAATACCTGGAGACAGGTAACTTGGGGAAGGGCAGAGGGGAGGCATGTCTATTTCTGTCCGTAATTACAACCCTTGGCTACAGGTTTTCAGATGACTTAGGAATCTTGGTTGATGGCCACACAATACCCAAACATTAGCTTCTTTGGGTCAATTAGGCATAAAAACTAAGCAAACTGATCGTAAGGGCTAGTGTGCCTGGAAGTATATCAGAAGACATAGGTTCTAGACATAGATCTGCCCCATCCACTTCTGAAGCTTTAAAGAAGTCACTTTTTCTAGCTTCAATTTCTTCCTCTGTAAATGAAACATTTAGATTAAATGAACTCATAAGATCACTTTAAGATCTAATTCTCTTTGATTCTAGAGTTATTCTGGTGTGTATAACCAGAGTCTTAGAGTGATTTTAGAGCATCTGAATAATTTGTCCAAAGACCCATATATAGGTGTGTGTTTTCCATTAATTAGTGGTATTAGACAATAGCAATTTGAAATCCTTAAAGGCAGCTAGATGGTATAGTGGACAGAGTGCCATGCTGGAGTCAGGAAGACTCATTTTACTTAATTCAAATCCTGCCCCAGACACTTACTAGCTGTGTGATCCTGGGCAAGTCACTAAATCCTATTTGCCTTAGGCTTCTTCATCTCTAAAATGAGCTGGAGAAGGAAGTGGCAAACCACTCCAGCGTCATTTGCCAAGAAAACTACAATGGGATCACATTTCAGACCGAAACAACTGAACAAGTATACCCTTCTAGATCAGTTTATTTTGGGGGATGGAGAGTAAAGCATTGTCAACACGCTTTTGATGAGCATATGCTATATGTAAGACCTTGTTCTAGGTGCTGTGAGGAGTACTGAAATGTGATATTTGTTATTAAGAAATAAATAATGTTACAGTAAAAATAGGGAGATAGGACACAAGTATCAGAAAATAGGTGACAATGTGAGACAGAGAATTGTTAATTCTGCATAAAGGAAATACTCCAATCTGTTCTTGCCTGATCATAGTAATCATCAGTGTAGATTAGATCAAAGAAAGGGATGCTGCCTGGAGGAAGAAAACTTGGAGAAATCACCAAGTTATACTTTATAGAAAGCCTAGATGGAATCTTCTTGTGACTGAAAAGCCTCGCCAAAGTCAGATACTTCTGAGTGAATTTGTTGAGTGCTCACATTGGCTGAACCTTTCTAACTCTCTTCATTATTCTTTTCCCCCTCTCCTTTTACCTGATTTTTGTTTTCAGATCTTTGATGAAGAGTATAACATTTGGTTCTTGGACTGGGGAGGAGCTCTTGTGGCCATGAAGCACACATCTATGCCCATCAGGCATTTGTGGTAAGGAAAGATCAATACCCCAGTGGAGAGGGTTTTCTAGGAGAGTTGGTTTGGGCTATTCAATAAATACCATTTCATACACATAGTTAGAAGTGGGTTTTGGGGTGCTACTTCACATGTGTGTCTACTCCCTAAAAATTGGATTGTGGGAAGAGATACAATAAAGAAAAAACCTTATAACCACCTGTGGGAAGTTTTTATTCTGGTGGGGACATTACGCTAGATTACGTGTAGCAAATAGAAAATAAAAGTTAGTGTTTCAAATGTCATCATTCCGTGTTCTTAAATGACAGTAAGAGACAATACAAGAGCACTTATCATCCTTGAATGAGTTTATATCACCTGATTAACACTATCCTCAGGTACTATGTTAGCCCAGCCATTGCCAGGGATCTTTGAAACATCATGAAGAATAGGAGAGGTACTGAAAAATTAGAAAAGATAAGTTCAGTCCTGATTCTCTACCACCATACACTCCCCACCCAAAAGGAAGAAAATGAAATTTATAAACTATAGACAAAGGAACTTGATATTCCTTCCTGGTGCAATTCTAGAATATGTAATTAAAATTATTAGTAAAGATAGCAATTAATAAAAATAGATATAATTCGACTTAGATTTTTCACAAAACCTCTTTTTCTTGTGAATGAAAGAGAGAGAGAGAAAGAGAGAGGGAGAGAGAGAGAGAGAGAGAGAGAGAGAGAGAGAGAGAGAGAGAGAGAGAGAGAGAGATTCACTAATAGTACAATTAAATGGAAACAGAATTAGTTGAATTGTTGGACCCCAGAGAGTTAACTAGCAATGATTTGATGTCATGTTGCAAAGCATAATAGGTGTCTCAGAAATCTTGTGCATAGCCCTATTGGAGGGTAGGGTGGGGAGAGAAGAAGAAAGGAAATAAGCATTGTTAAAGGACTTACTATGTGCCAGGCACCTGATCCTCACAATAACCCTGTAAGGCATGTGCTATTTTACATGGGAGGAATCTGAATCTGAGGCAAACAGAGGTTACCTAGAGTTACACAAGTAGTAAGTGTCAGAGGCTGCATTTGAACTCAGGAAATGACATTAGGACTAGCCCTCTGATCACTGCACTAAAAGCTGCCTCAATGTAATCATTATTTAATATTTTTGTTTGTGACTTGGGTAAGGGCATACATGGGGATTTTGACAAATATTCAAATGTACAAAGAGAAGCAGGATAGCCAATTCACTAGATGATAGAGCCAGGATTTTAAGAGATTTTGATAGAATAGACCATTTGGTTTTATCTAATATGATGAAATAGAATGATAATAAATCCACTTACTATTAGGTTCAAAAAATTGACTTCAAAAGAACAGTGTGGAGAGGCACAGATAGATAACAGTTTGTCTGAAAAAAAGTTTTATGGTGTTTAATGGACTACAAGCTTAATATGAATTAAGAGTAAAAAAGAATTCAAGGAAGCTGCTTTGATTTTAGATTGCAATAAGAGGGACATAGCCAGAACTATAACTAGAAAATTTTGTAGCCATGGAAAATCGCCAGGGCAAGTGATGTGAAGAAACCTCAACTGATTTGGGGCGGAAGAAGAGAACAGGATTGGGGTGGGAGGAGAGAAATTCATCCAACTGGCATGTTAACTTCCACTTTTAGTTTATTTGTTAATTATTTTTTATTTTTCCATATTACATGTCAATATGATTTTAATACTAATTTTCTGACATTTTGCTATTCCTGTTCTCTCCCTCTCCCTCACCTTTCCCCTCTCCCCAAGAAGGCAGGTAATATGATACATAGGTCATACATATGTTATTTTGCAGTACATATTTCCATGTTCATCATGTTGTGAAACAAGACACGTATTGCTTATACTAGAGAAAAATTCATGGAGGAAAGGAAGTGAAGAATGGTATGTTTCAATATGCATTTGGACTCCGTCTGTTCCTTCTATGGCTGTGGAGTTAGCTTTCTATTTTAACTGATTATCTTTTTTTCTGTATAAACCCTTACCTTCTGTCTTAGAATTGATACTAAGTGTTGGTTCCAAGGCAGAAGAGTTGTATGAGAGAAGAAATTGGGGTTAAGTGACTTGCCCAGGATCACACAGCTAGGAAATGTCTGAGGTCATATTTGATTGCAAGGCTTCCCATCTCCAGGACTGCCTCTCTATCCACTCAACCACCAGATGCCCCTTGATAATACTTACTAAGTGAGGACTCCTGTTGTTTCAGTGTTGACAAAGGACGATGCCATGAATGCCTTCTAAATTTATACCTTGACTCTGGGGTATAACCTCCAGAAATAAGAAAGTGATAGTTTTGTACGCTGCTATTTTCAAACTAAATCTGGTGTATTCTATTCAGTTCTGGGTGCTGCATTTTAGGAACAACATCAATAAGCAGAGAGTGTTTAGAGGAGGACATCCACCTAGGGGAAGGGCATTAAACCATGCCTTTTGAGCATCACCTGAAGGAACAGATGTTTAGCCTCTGGAAGAGAAGGCTTTAGGTCAGGAGTCAGCAACATATGGCTCTCGAGCCATATCTGACTCTTTTGAGGGCCAGATATGGCTCTTTCTGCAGGAGCCATAAAGTCAATTTTTTTTCAGGTACTGTTACAGGAGCACGCACTATGAGCACTGTACGGCTCTCACAAAATTACATTTTAAAAAATGTGGCGTTTGTGGTTCTCACAGCGAAAAAGGTTGCCATCCCCTGCTTTAGGTGATGTGGAAATTGTCTTTAAATGTTAGAGGAAGGATTAGGCTTGTTCTGCTCGGCTTCAGAGGCCAGAATCAAGAACACTGGACACAGACTGTAAAGAGGAAAATTCAAGCTTAATATAAAAAAAAAATTACAATTAGAACTCTGCAAAAGTGGAAGTGGATAACCACAGTAGAGGTCCTCTATTGTCAGCCAGAAGACTATTTACCAGGTCTTTAGAAAAGGCCATTATTTTCCAGATGTGGGTTAGATGAAATGGCCCCTGAGTCTTCCTCCTATGCTTTCGAAACAGTTAGGTATGTAGTAGGCAAAGGGTAGGGTCAGTTAAAGAAGCCTTCTTGAGGCAGGTTTTGAAGGACTCTGTATTAAATAACAGCAACAATTATAGTAAGATCCTGGGATGCTTTTTGGATAGAGATATCTCAGGGAAACATTATATATTCTGATAGCAGGGAAGAAGGAAGGAAGACAAGCAGCCAGGCAAGATCCCAACACCTCAGTTCTTCAACCTAATTGCTCAGTCGCCTTGGAAAATCATTTACTCGCCCAGCTTTGCCATGTCAAGTGGGATAATCATTAGCATTAGTAGCCGACTTCCTAGGGAGGATGTGAGGGAAAATAAATGAGGGATGCTTTCAGTGCCCTTGGTCATTAGTCATAAAGGTGCTAAGGCAACTCCAGGATGAAGTGTTCTTTTTGACTAGTCTTATTTGAGTATTAAAAAACCTCTGACTTTTAGGGAATACAAATCCCCTATGAAGTGTGAGATCAGTTGAATATGGAGATAGTGGAACTGGAAGCCCCTCTAAAGAATGTCTTCCAACTTCTCTCGCTCTGTATTCAATGTTATGGGGAACACAGGGAAGCATAAGAAGGTTGTTGGCCCCCAGGCACTTTCACTTTAGTTGAAGAAATGGTTCAGCAAGAACAAGACAGTAGGTGAGTACCTCATGAGTACTTACTTGAGTTCCTGGCACTTCTGGCTTGGATGATCAGGGAAGGCTGCTAAGTTTAGTGAGCCTGGAAAGATGGAAAGGTTTCCATAGATAGAGAGGGGTGAATGGGGTTTTCTGTGCAAAAGAAATAGCAGGAGTGAAGGAGCAGAGACTCTTTGTCTCTTCTCCAATCTATCTTCCGTAAGGTTGCCAAGACAGATCAACGTGGGTCATGTTCTTCCCCTTCTCAAAACTTTAGTCACTCCCTATCACCTCTAGAATATAATTATAAGCAACAGAAACAATATTATCAACTTGTTAGTAATAGCACTTTAGGGTTTACAAAGTGCTTTGCATATATCATCTCACAACATATATTATCTTCACAACAACCCTGTGAAATAGGTTTTGTTCTTATTTTTACAGGTGAGGGAACTAAGGCTAAGAAGTGATTTACGGATAGTCACACACCTAGTAAATGTCAGAAGCAGAGTTTGAACTCAAATCTTTCTAATTCCAAGGCTAGCACCCTATCCACCCCATCACCTAGGTGACATAAAAACTTATCAGATTGACTTTTAGAGCCCTTTACAATAGGACTCCAGTCTATTGTTCCAGGCTTATTGCAAATGACTCCCTTTTATTCCATTCAAAATGGCCCATTTTCTGGTTCCCTCACATCAGGGCTCCATCTCCTTCCTTCAAGTCTCTGCAAAAGCTGTTACCAGTGATTGGAATATATTCCCTTTTCACCTTTCCCTCTTCAAATCTTTAGTTTCCTTCAAGGCTTAGATCAACCACCATCTCCCATGGGAAATCTTTCTGGATCCTCTTACGTGTTCAGCCCATTTTTCTCCTCCTCATACATATATTTATTTGATTACATGTTGTATCCCCACCATAGTTTGTAAGCTTCTTGAGGTGAAGGACTGTGTTCATACTGTGTTCATTTTGTGTTATATTCCCCATGTGTTATATAATGCAATAAGAAGGCATATCAGACATTCTAATTGATTTGGATTCAATTGGATAGTGCATATATGTGTTCAGAGGATGATGAGTTTTGCGTGTCAGGGAATAGCAGGAATTATGGGTAGAAATTCAGACTTTTTTTTTCCCAAATGTCTAATATGCAGAAGACCTAGTATAGCACAAATGCTAAGGAATATTAACATTAGCCACTAAGATACAAGAAGACAGAGATTTTTTAGCAGAGGAAGTGAAGGCACTGGAAAGAACGCCAGCTTAGGATTCAGAGGAATTGAGTTCAAATCCTAGCTCTGATGCTTACTTTCATTGTGATAACTAGACAAGTCACAAATCTCCCCAGGCCTCTCCATCTGTACACTGAGTGTAGTAGACTTCTGAAATCCGTTCTAACTAAAAATTCATAATCTTATGATATTATCAAAATGGTTTTCTGGATTGCCTTAGAAACCCTTCCCATTCCCAAATAAACAAATGAACAATTTAATTTAATTTTTAAAAATTATTAAAATGAAAAATAAGTTAAAATATTGCTTTGGATATGTTCTTTAATTATTAGGCAATCTATGATGGTGTTCCTTCTATGTGAAACGTGTGTGTGTGTGTTTGTGTGTATTGAAGCAGGGAGGATACATTTACTACTTACACTGAGGAGGAGAGGGTGTCGGTATGCTGAAAATGTTATATAGGAGACCCCTCAGTTTTTACAGTTTCCAAAGAAAACAATCAGCTAATGGACCGGACTGAATGGAGCCTGGAATTTTGTTAAGCAGTACAGCATCCAAGAAACTAAAATTTGTTTTACTGTGCTGTGCAGAAAAGAGAGGATTGTCTTTACATCCTGCTGCTGCTTCTGCTGCTGCTAAAGACTTGTGCCTTCATCAGAGCCATTTGGGTCCTGAATACTTTTATTCTTAGAAAAGGTAGTGAGTAGTAGCTGCAAAAGAAGGTGGTATCTGGGCCTCCATGGTTTGAAATCCCTGATGTCTAAGGACTTGTGCTTATGTAGGATAGCAATGGAAACAGAGCAGAAAAACCAGGCATTTAGGTTTGGGATGGAAATAGCTCCCCCTTAGAGGCCTTAGGGCCCAAATAGTGGGGGAGATGGAGAAGGCATTTACCATAAACTCAACGTTACCTTCACAGGCACTTGCTTCTTCTCTCTGCTGGGAGAAGGAGCACAAATCTGCTTGGCTGATTTGGTGTCTCCTACAGAAAGGTCAGTGGGTTGAAGAGGAATGAAGGTGTTGCTTCTCAGGGGAAAGAGTGAAAGTCGGTTCTATTTAACCCTGTTCAGTAAACAGCACATTGAGTGGAGGGCTTTGGGAGTGGTGTCATCTATTGGGAATCCATGGGGTAGAATGGAAAGGAGCCATGCAATACAGATTTACATTAGAGCTCTCCCACAGACAACCTGTTCTGTTGTTTCAGTTGTGTGTGACTCTTTGTGACCCCATTTGGGGTTGTCTTGGCAAAGATAATGAGGTGCTTCACCATTTCCTTCTCCAGCTCATTTTTACAGGTAAGGAAACTGAGGCAAATAGGATTAAGTGACTTGCCCAGGGTTACATAGCCAGTAAGTATCTAAGGTCAGATTTGAACTCAAGAAGATGAGTCTACCTGACTCTAGTCCCTGTGCTACTTCTTAGACTTTATAGCACATTGTTTTATATCTCTCTAATGTACATGTAAGACTACCTCTGAGTCTACCTCAGTTCCCTTATCTGTAAAGTGAAAGGATTAGCTGAGATAACCTCTACGGGTCTCATCTGGCTCTGGATCTAATATCTCATATATGTTGCTTTTTAGGGGAAAGGAAAACTTCCTTGTGTTGAATGCCTGAGCATTTATGATTTATATCTTTAACCCTGGCAGTTTGCAAAATAATTCCCCTACCTGTGAAGAGCATTATGAAACTTTAATCATATGTGTCCCTTCAAAGCCATAAGGATCATTAGCTTTATTTGAACTTCCCAAAAGGAAACTAGTTCTTCCAGTTTTCAAAAATCATAAAAGCAATATTTTCAGAACCTCTAATGCAGGGTTTTTTAACCTTTGAACTTCTCCAAAGTCCTTTGAACTCTTTAAAAAAAATTTTGGTGACTGTATTTCAATATAACTGGTTTCCTTTGTAATCCTGTATATTTTATGTTGTGCATTTAAAAATATTATTCCAAAAAAAATTGGTCCATGAGCTTATCTATGGCCAAAAAAGTGACCCTGCCCATAACATGGGTTTTATGATTTCTTTTTTGTTCTCAGCTCAAGTCAGAGAGTAGCTAGCATTTTAATTGTTATCCTATTCTCTTTCAAACTATATTGATATGGTAGTTGATTTTGGGTGGCCCTGAATTCTCTAAGTGTGGGTAGAGACCCCAAAATTATTATTCATACGTAAGCATGTCTTCTTAGAATGGACAGATTGTTATATAAAGCAATTACAAATTAACGGTTGAATGGCAGATACCGTGTGCAGCAGAATCAAATGAACAAATTAAATAATCTTCTATGTGTCTGTACCTCAATTCCAGAGCATTTAACTCTTGCCATAAGTTATAGTGACAAATCTTTCCATTAAAGTTTTGACTAATTTTGTCTAAGTAGAGTAAAATACCTTTCCTAGACTTTTATAATGCAAACAGTGTCTTCTAATAGAGTCAGACCCCTCTAGGTAATGCGATTATTTGTCATGTAAAGAGAGATTAATTAACTTGCTAATTGTTCCTCCTTGCTTTGGCTAGTAGACTTGACATTAGGGGGTTTTTAGGAGTGATACATGTAAGTGTGAGTGTAGGAGGAAAAAAAGTGCCACCCTTCTCTCAGCCTGTGCACATACATTTGAACTGCAGCAGTTCTCAGATTTAGATAATAACCAAGTTGTCTTCAGAAGAAAATAGCAGTTTATAATTGAAAAGCTGAGGGAGCTAAAGCTAGCCTAATAAGGGGTGTTCTTCCCCACAAATTGAAAGCATAGGTAGAAAGATATGCATGAAGCCAAAATGGTAGACCCTCAATTCAGTCCATTTGTAAATACCTGAATTTAGATAAATAGATATTGGAACCTAAGAGCTTGTTGCAGGCAGGTGAGCCTCCATCAAGTTTTACCTTTGTATTTTAAAAGCATTACTGTGAAAAACACAATATAGCCCCATGGAGCGCTGCGCTCCAATGAAGAATGACTGCAGACTGTGTGCCTAATCGACAGGAGGATCAGGGGCTGTTTGTTTAGCCATGATGAGCTGTCAGTGTCTTCTTTCAACTGAATGCTTCTGGAGGTGGAGATGAAAATATCTCCTGACCCTTCATGTGCCTGTGTTGATCCCAAAATGGCCAGAAACACTAGAGCTTTGATGGGAGGTGGCATTAGCATAGAAATAATGGTGCCCAGAAATGCAGCGCTTTTGCTGAGATCTGGACTTACGTGGGAAAATTCCAAGTATGCCATCTCCACACAGTGGTTAAAGAGACAACCTGGATGACAGATTTCACCCTTTGTCCCAAACTAGGATAATTTCGTGAACGAGGCTCTTTCTCTAGTGGCGATGCAAGCTATGATTTTCTTCAATGTTCTGAAGGGTTGAGAAGTCTTATGATTTTCATTCTGTTTGTTTTGCTTTGGTAAAAAGTATAATAATATGAAACTGTAGAATCTTACAGCAAGATAGGACTTTAGAAATCATTTTAGGCCAACCTCCTGCTTAGTTCTCTGTAATATCACTGGCAAATGGTCAACAAATTTTAGTTTAAATATTTCTAGTTGTAGAGACATCACTACTAGCTCAAAATGACTGGTTCAATTATAAGAACAATCTTCATTGTACTGAAATTTGCATGCTTATAAATTCTGCCCATTTGCCCTAGTTCTACTGCATTCAGCTAGCAGAAGACAAAAATCATCTTCCGTCCTCCAGACTAAAGAGTACCAGCTCATTCAACCTTGCCTCATATTCTCTGGTTTCTGTTTCCCTTTGCTGGTTGCCCCTTCTAAATGCTTCTTTATTTTCTCAATTATCCTTTGAAAGGCGCTGTCCACAAAGCCTTTAATTTTGAATGCAAAATTATAGAATCTTGGAGTTAGAAGGGACCTCAAGAGATAAAATTATCTAGCTCCATGTCCTCAAGTTGATGACCATCTAAACTATACAGGACATGTAATCATATATTTAAAGATTTTAAAGGGTGAAAACATTACAGCCTCTCTTAATCACCCATTCTAAGTTCTGTTCATCTCTAATCTTTCACCTTTCACATACCCTTCTGTATGTTCAACTACAGCCTCTTTTGCTTTAATTAAAATCCATTTCCTCTTGATTGATCTTTCACAGGCAGTAAGAACAAATACTTAACATCTTCATCTTATACTTAATTAATTCTCTCTGTAACTCACTCTTCCTCAGGACAAATAACCTAAATTCAAATAATTCTTTATGGTAGGATCTGTTTTCCTCTCTTTCATTATCATTATCAGTTTTCTATATTTCTTAAAAGTAGGCCTATTTCTCTAATGCAGACCATAACTTGTTCACCTTTGCATACCACACTTTCACCTTCCCCAATTCCACAGTGGCTTGCTTTTTTCCCCATAGGAGCATTTCTGGCTCATTGTAAACTTGTAGTTGAACGTGACCCTAATCCTTCTTTAGTTTTTTACATTAATGGCTAATCTATTTCCCTTTATCCTGTATTCTTAAGCTTAGTAGTTTTTTGTTTTTTTGTTTTTGCTTTTTGTTTTAATTAGTATGAGATCTACCTTATTGGATTTCATCCTGATCTCATTGACTATCTTGCAGATCCAGGGAGGTCATTTTGAATTTTATTTCTGTCACTAGAGTATCAGAAAATCCCTCTCATCTAGTTCAGCTTGTAGATTTGATGAACATATTCTCAATTCCTTCATTTAGATTTTCTTTATATTGAATAGAGCATACCCTAAAGCTGGTCCTTGTGTGACGCCATTCAATATGTCTTGTTGACTTGAAAATGAAAAATTGATAACAATTGTTCATCAGAATTTTAATATAACAAGTTTTATAGAACATTTACTCACCAGTATCAAATCATGGTGTCGAAGAGCTTACATATATGGGGCCTTAATTTTCAGGTGAGTTCCTTTGCAGATATTTTTTTCATGGATGCCTTCATTTTAGAAATTTCTTCCATCAGAGGTCAAATGGTGCTTCCCAACCAAGATGGAGATCTGATGGGTTTGTAAATATGCTTTCTTAATATGAAACATTCACCTGAGGAATACAGGTCATAAGAAAGCAATGAGATCAAGGCTTGGAAGAGAGAGACATATATGCACCCCAAGTAGTTTCTGTCTAAGAGAGTGAATTTTGGTAAAAATCACTTTGCCCTCATAAACTCATCACTCTTGATTTGGAAGGTGAAGAGGCTAATGCTACCTGGCCCTATGATTCTTGTGGATGGAAATAAATAGCTGCTGGCTATGGCATACATTGAAATAAAGAACTCTCTTCCTCCCATCCCTTTTTTTTTTTTAAACACTTAACCTTGTCTTAGGGTTGACACTAAATATTGGTTCTGAGGCAGTAGTGTGGTCAGGGCGAGGCAATTGGGGTTAAGTGACTTGTCCAGGGTCACACAGCTAGGAAGTATCTGAGGCCCAAGTGAACCTAGGACCTCCTGATTCCAGGCATGACTCTCTTGTCAACCAAGTCACCCAAGTTGTCCCTTTGCTGTCATTTTTTAATGATCATTCTAAGGGGTGCAATCAATGCTGCATATTGGAGGAAGAAGTAGCTAGTTGGCACAGTGCCTGGAGTCAGAATGATTCATCTTCCTGAGTTGAAATCTAACCTCAGACACTTCCTAGCTGGGTGACCCTGGGCAAGTTACTTAACCCTGTTTGCCTCAGTTTCTTTATCTATGAAATGAGCTGGAGAAGGAAATGGCAAGCCACTCCAGTACTTTTGCTAAGAAAACCCCAAATGGGATCATGAAGAATCGGACTCCACTGTAAAACCACCAAACTACTGAAAATATAGAAGGAAAGGCATCCTCCTCCAAGACCAAGGCCTTTCAGTTCATTTCTGAAATGAGAAACACATTTGCCCAGAAAAGGAATCGAATTTCCCCTGTCTCTTTCAGTTGCCTGGGATTACTTTTCAGCCCTTACAGTACAGGCACCTATTAAGGAAAGGGCTGAAATGACCAATTCCTTAGAAATCAAGACAGAAACAGATAATTTAGGAACCAATAAACTTTTATGGAAGGCTGTTTGCTCTCCATTTGCAGACAGTTCTCAGGACGCTCAAAGCACAGGAATACTCTCTGTAGTACACTGGCTACCAGAGCAGAATGAATAGCGCAATGTTATTTTTATGTGATTTCAGAAAAAGGAATAAGGGGTAAGGTGGATCTTGATGAAAAAGAAAGACAAAAGGAAGTGAACAGATTGAACACATAGAATAAAATGGGGTGGGGGACTCCCATGGATAGGACACCAATGTAGGGGGAATCAAGTTTGGGGAAATAAATGCATTTGTAGCTTGAGAAAGGTCTCCTGGAAGGATCTAGTAATTGCTCTGGTTAAATGGGGCTGAAGCTGGGTACCTTTGAATAAGAAAAGGAAGCTAGAAAGAGGGGCTGTTTAAACTTATAATTGACTAGTCTCTCCTTTTTATATTATCACTCATTGCTTATTCTCCAAAGTACAATAAAGTTCTGATGCCGGGCCAAGAGTATATGCCTTCGTATGTGTAGGAGGCAACCTTAAAACCCATTCAGAGCAAATAGAAAATTGCTTTTTTTTTTTTTTTAAGATTTCCTCTGAAAGACACATATCCCTTCCCATAGGGTATATTCAGCACTACTCAATTTATCTGTGTCAGAAACATGGAGGCTTGGATTGATTCTAGTGCAAATTGAAGCTCTGGTTTCAGTCTGGATGCATGGGACATGATGCTTTGTCCACCAGCCACTTTCTCTGGTTCAGCATTTGAATTCTAATATGTTTCGATGCTTTCACCATTCAGACAGTCCTTGCCTGAGCCAGGAAGTACATTTTTTGATCAAATCTCACAATAATATGGGAAGATAGAAAAGATTAATGCCTGCTGATAATCCACAGTGCCAGAGCACAGGATGTAGAAGGGAATTTAATAATCTGTGAAATGATGACAGAACCACATGGCTTGATTTTCAGTTGTCTCCCTCATGTGTTTGTTTCCAACCCAGGGTGAGTTTCGATGAGGGGAGCTCCTGGGACAAGTATGGTTTTACTTCGGCTCCACTCTTCGTGGATGGGTCTCTGGTGGATCCAGGTGTGGAATCACAGATAATGACGTGAGTACTGCTGATGGTTTGCAGCAGAAACCTAGACAACCTGAGTTTTAACCCCTATCTGGTCACTGACTTGCTCTGTGACCTCAGTTCTCAATATTTTTTCAGACCTCAATCCCCCATCCATAAAAATGGAGTAATAACAGCTGCTATGTTTGCCTCGTTGGGCTATATTGAGGACCAAAGGAAAGCATTTTGAGGAAATTAAAGAAAGAATTAAATATCAGGCATTGTGGTAAATTCCCATTTTATCTAACGCATTTCAGTTCAACAAAGGCCCATAAAGCTTAGATAACTGGATTCTTTTTTTCCCCCTTGTATTAGTTGTAATGCAAACTATATGACAGAAACAAGCTGAAATCAAGGATTTTTAAATTTCCTTACTATACACAAGATCTATTGAATCAGTCCAACCTCTTATACTTCTGTCAGATAAAGAGCATACACTCATAAATTTACAGCTGAAACAAATATCAGGGACCATTGAGTATGACTTCCTCATTTTCCAGATGAAAAACCTGAGATTTAGCAAAATTAAATGACTTGCCCAGAGTCACATAGTCTCCAAAGCAGGGCTTGAACCAAGTTTTTCTTGAGAGCAAGCTAAGTAATCTGGCCTGCAAAATATTGAGGTGTCATCTGGTTTTTCAGATATTTCATTATTTCTAATGAAATTCCATGTAACTTGGGGAGGCATATTAGATTCAGAGTCAGAAAATCTATTTTAGAATCCTTGTTTTTTGACTTGCTGCCTATGTAACCTTGGGGAAATCTCTGGGACTCAGTTTCCTTATCTGTAAAATTTGGGGCCTGGGGAAGAGAGATGGATTAGTTAGCCCCTGGAGTTCCTTAAAGTTTTACATTTGTGATTTGGCATTAAATTAAATATTTTGCTGTGTATTCATATTCTTTGGAAGTTGTTCACCTGTGTTGGAGGGGGAAAGCCTATGCTAGAGTTGATAACTTTCAGGTAACTAGACTATATAATTAATCATATGGGACAACAATGGCATCATGAAGAAGCAAGATCTTATACAATGTCCCAAAAGACTATAATTTTGAACTGTTAGAGTATAGTAGTTAAGGTTTTCCATTTCAAATGTAATAAAACTTTTGGGACATCCCATATCACTTTTTTTTTTTCCATTTAAACCCTTACCTTCTGTCTTGGTGTCAATACTGTGTATTGGCTCCAAGGCAGAAGAGTGGTAAGGGTAGGCAATGGGGGTCAAGTGACTTGCCCAGGGTCACACAGCTGGGAAGTGTCTAAGGCCAGATTTGAACCTAGGATCTCCCGTCTCTAGGCCTGGTTCTCAATCCACTGAGCTACCCAGCTGCCCCTCATATCACTTTCTAATGACAAATGTACATTGAGGAGAGACAAAAGGAAAGGCAAGAAATGACTAGAAGTTGAATTTCTTTAGGAGACCTTCGTTCAGATAGCTATTAAGGACAATTGCATTAAGGTATTAGCTGGAATTAGATAATTGGAGAATAAACTTGGACAATTAGGGCCTGATATATGAGGAAATCAAGAGTAAAAGAATGGGATGGGTTGATATAAAATGCTTTTTTTAGGAGCCTCCATGAAGAGAATAGGCATGGCACACATGTGGTTTATCATGGTATTTAGCAGAAAGAATTAGCAAAGATAACTGAAGGACTTCAGTTTTAGCAAGTGAAAAGGGCAAAGGGAAATGTTCCAGTGACCTTCAGAGAGTGTACTATGCTTATGCTCATTCCAGTGCCAAGCAGAAATTACTGGCATATAAAGTACAGAGTTTGTGTGTTGCTTTTTTCTTTTAATAAGGACAGGTGAAAGTTTTGGAAGATACTTTGCTGTTCTCCAGCTTATCAGTATAAAGTATTATTGGAAAGAATGGAAGCTGTACATTGAGATAAACAGGGGAAAATGTCAGAAGAGAATCCTAGTCTATTTTGGGATGTTGGCAAGTGAAAGAACTTGACAGGAAGATAGAATGGGGGAAAAAAGATCATGAAAACACTGAGACTGGGGAATGACTTTAAGATGGTTTCAGTAGAGGGTAGATCTAGACTCTCTAAGGAGATTACACCTTCTCATATTCCATATAGTAATAATGAAGTTCCTTCTAGGCAAGAGGACACCTAACAAGTGTTCTTCACAGAAAGAAGAGATGAGTCATTAAGATTTCTTAGCTCCCTGCTGAGGGCTGGCCCTATGTAAAATTGAAATGTGGTGGAAAGCCTCATAACACTTACAACATCACTTACAACTTGTGTGGATGTCAGAAGACAACATATTTAGGTATTTTGAATTCTTAGCTAAAAAACTGAAAACCTTAGCAGGCACAGGTAAGCTTTTCACAACTACTTCTACTTAATTAGCTAAGGAAAGTAAACAGCTGATTGAGAAGATAGTATTAGAAAATGGGAAATGAATTTCTGGATAAGGCTCAAGATATTAGAATAACAGACTCTGGGCCAGGGATGGAGCGTATCTGAGTAAAATGTTAACAAGTTCCAGGAAGAGACATTTAATGTGGGATAGATGAACTCTCTTTGGGATTAGAGGACTTGGGCTTGGATCTCTGTTCTATTTACTACTCATGTGTCCTTGGGAAGTTCACTTTAACTCTCTGGGACTCAGTCTTCTCTAAAATAAAGACATTTAATAAAGTTTCTCCTAATTACAAATGTAGTGGATGTTTTCTCCTATAGATTGAAGATATGTTAAAGAAGATTTTATACTGACAATGGATGGGAATGGAGAAAGCCTGCCTCTGTATACTTTTTGTTAAACCCAGTAGTATTGGATTATGTTTGATGTATGATGCATATGGATTATATATAATGTGAAAGTAAAGGAGTGGAAATGCCCAGTAATTTACAAGCAATGTTATCTATAAAGAGGAAAAATAGTAATACTCATTGACTCAGATAAATGCACAGAAATGAATAATAAAGAGAACTAAATGCCTTTAAGAAAGGAAATAAAATTGACCTCCAGACTTGACTCTAAGTGATTCATAAGTAGAACATAGCAATATAACATTATACCTTATTCACAAAGGAACAGTGTATTCTCATTATGCTACATATACTTGTCTGAGGATAACCTCGAATGACATGGAAGAAAAACATCATGAGAGACATTTGACTTAGGATCAAGAGAGGAAGAAACACAGCAAAATTGTGGTTGCCATGCACTAAAGACAGCCCAGTCAGAAGCAGGGAGTGCATGATGAGGTCCAAAAATGGTTCACAAATCTTACATGGAGACTTGATATGGAAGAGGATTTTGACTGTACACACATCTGTTTGAATTTTATCTCTGCTAAAAACAGGTCATTTAAAAATTATTGACTTGCCTAGATAATAATCTTATTTTTCAAAACATAGAGGAGGCAGTAAAAGGAACTGCTGTCATGGAACAAAAAGAAGGGAATCATTCCTAAACTAGGTGAGAATGAAACTTTACAAGAAGGTGTAGGGTTTACGTTAGGTGATTATTTTAAAATAACAAAAGGAGAAAAACCAAGCAGAGTGTGATTTATACACTAGATTTCAGGAGAGTGGAATTAAGTGTTCAGAGGAAAAAAGAGGTAAGTTCATATGTTCAAGGATTCCACAAGGGATTCAGACTAAGAAGAATAGGATGCCCTCAAGTATATTCTAGCAGTACAAATCAAAATCATTCCTATGAGGAATAAAATGGGTGTCCATCTAAAGAGACCAATGTAATCTCTTCACCTAAACAGTCATTAAATTCTCACTCTGCTAGGTTCTGGAAATAAAAAGAAAAAGTGACATTGTCCTTGTCATGAAGAATTAAACCTTAAGATTAATGAGTGGTGTGGACGGTACATAAGTAAATGTGATGTTGCCTCTGTTACAAAACAAAATCACAAAGAAAACCTAGCCAAAGTGCTGTGACAAGTTTAGACAGAGATGGCCCATGGATAGTAGGACAGGCTTCTTAGAGGACCTAACATCGAAGATGGGTTTTGATGGAAGTGAAGGATGGAAACAAAGGGAGGGGTCTGTCCCAAGGACAGAGCTCTGCATGAGAGATATGGGGACAAGAGAGGGCAAAATAACAAAGGAGGAAAGAGATTAGTCCTATTTGGCTGGGTACACTCAATGCACAGAAGGGAATAGCATGGGCATAAGACTGGAGAATTCATTAAGTTACAGCCAAACTATGGAGGAAAGGGAATGTCAGGGTTGGTCATTTCAGTTGTATATGGCAATGGGGAGTCATTGAGGCTTTATGAGTAGAGGAGTGACATGATTATTATAGCAGTCTATTAGGAAGATTTCTCAGGCGGTGGTGTGTAGATCAGAATAGAGTCAAGAATTGAGAGTGAATCAGAAGATTCCAGCTCCTAAGAAGTAGCATTGATTTTTTAGCTCCTTTTAGAAGGATGCCTCCAAAGAAAGAAGGCATAACTGACATTATCAGAGAAGACCAACTTAGAGTAAAAAGTTTTGCAGTGAAATGACCTTGCTTTATCCTGAAAAAAGGTGACCTTTTGGCCTGTAGATTTCTTCCCTGTTCTGTACATTGTATGGAATTCATAGAATATAGGCCACAAAGTCAAGGAAACAGGGGTTCAATCCTACCTCCAACACTAGCTGTGTGACCATAAACAATTCATTTTCTTAGATTTCAATTTCTGCATCAATAAAACAGAGATTAAAATGCCTGTTTCCTCACGTCATGACTTTGTTGTAAAGCTGGACCAATATAATCTATACAAAGTACTTTGCAAACTTTGAAGCACCCTAAAAACACAAGTTATTATTCTTATGTTCACATTGATCCAAGTTTTTGAACCCTTATTTATTATCAATTCTAATATAGAAGAGTGGCAAGGGCTAGGCAATCAGGGTTAAGTGACATGCCAGTGGAGTTTATTTATATTAGGGGCTGGGTTTCAGGTAGATTGGTAAAGGACCAGTGTAGCTCAATCTCTCTGAAGGCTTCCTGTGAGGGAACGACTGTAGATCTGTTGGGGAGGGTTAGTTAATGAATATTAGATAAGTTTATTCAAACTCCCTTTCCTACCTTTCCTTACTTTAATAAACCAAACCATTCCTGTGTTTGTTACCTCTGCCTAGACTGTATTTGTTAGCCTGTCATCTATATTCTGTTGGCTTTCCCAAAATCTGTGTTATCTTCTGTTACTAGCCCTGAGTAACCATTTAGACCTATTATTTAGACACACAGCTAGAAAGTGTCTGAGACCAGATTTGAACTTGGGTCTTCCTGACTCAAGGCCTGATGCTCTATTTACTATGCTACCTAGTTGCTCCCTTCCTATAATTTTTATTAAAAACCCTTACCTTTCATCTTAGAATCAATACTGTATATTGGATCCAAGGAAGAAGAGCAGTAAGGACTAAGCAATGGGGGTTAAGTGACTTGCCCAGGGTCACAAAGCTAGAAAGTATCTGAGGCCAGATTTAAACCTGCCTCTAGATATGACTCTCAATTCACTGAGCCTCCCATAATTTTGAAAAAGGGTTCAAATCTCTTAGCAACATTCCATGCTCTTTCACTCATTTAGACCCTAGTAATGGAAAGACTATTCCTAAGACTGTTTCCCAACATACATTAAGGAATCTAGTTACAGGAAGAAATCCCACATTGTTAGAGCAAAACAACTTTATAATAACTCCTTGACTCCATAATTTCTCTTCTCCAAAGGCATTTCTTATATAAGAGCCTAATATAGTATACAGCTGTCCAAAGAGGTACGATAAATGAATGAGTGAATGAATGAAAAAAAAACCCAATTTCTTTACTTGTGCCCAGTACTGTGTGAAGCATGGGGGATAAATAGAATGACCTCTCAATGAGCTCACCTTCTAAATGGGGGAAATGGTATCTAGGAGGACAAGAACACATCAGTAGATGGAAGGACTACGTTGGTCCTAAGGATGAAGCCGTCAGGATTGTTGTCAAGGTCCAGGGTTTCTAAGGGTGCTTCCGTGGGTCAGATGTCACTGCCTGGTAGTCAGGAGGACGGAGGATCAGGGCAAATGCTAAGGTCCTTCCTCCCTCCTCTCCCATCTCCCCTTCCCACAATGACCCCCATTCACCGCCCCGATCCAGAGTCTCTGCCTGGTCAGAGGACTGACATTCTACTCTTTGCAGTCCTCTTTGCCTCATCCTAATTTGGACTCCTTTTAATATTCAGGCTGGAGTGAAGTTGTTTGAGGTCAACATTACCCAGGTTTTATGCCACTTCCTGGCAGATCAGGATTATGCTGATCTGAGCCTTCCTCCCATCTCACAGACCCAATTTGGCATGCATCGCTATGTATTCAGCTTTATCTGAGCTGATTTTATGTTTCTCCTGGGCATCCCTTTGAACAATACCATAGATACACTAATCCTTGCATGACCTGGAATTCCCTGGCAAGTTTCAGGCAATAGTTTAAGTTCTCTGTTAGTCTAATCTCAAACGTTAATCATTTCTTTTCAGCTTCAGATACGGTGCAGTAGGCAGGGTGGCGATGAGAGGTCACATTGTGGTTCAAACCATTTACCCAAGGGATGAGTTAACGCGCCTGTTTACCTTTTCTCCCACTGAGATTTGTAATAAGTTTGGCGCACCGCTCCCAGGTCTCTTCCACCTTAGTCTGAAACCTATTTTAATGTTATTAAGTGGAACAGGACCCATGATATCATTATGAAGGAGCCTGGGAAGGCAGAGGCAGTTTGAGTTCTCTTTCTTGCCTTTGATTGTCTTTTATTCTTGACATTATTTTAGAAAACTTAAAAAATGTTTTGTTTTCATTTAGATGGGGAGATGCCCTGTCCTCACCACCCTAGAGGTTCTTCCTAGAATAAGGGTACAGAAGCACCATTAGTGAATGTCATATATCACCACCAAGAGATCTGTTGGGCCAGCCCAATCCCTCACAGCTGCAGGGAGCTCTGGGTCCAGCATCCGGAGACCCTGGCCATGCTTTCTGTCCCAACTCCAGACCTAAAACTGGATTGGAAATTATATTAACCCAGAGGCCTGAACAGTGACTCCCAAAACCAACAGGAAAGAGAGGTTGGAGGCTAAAAAACCAATGAACACAATAGGCTCTACTCAAGATAAGAGAGCAGTTTTTATCCTTGAGGGCCAATCTTATTCCTCTTAAGGGGTCATGATGGGGTATGGGCTCTGTTGATCATCAGTAACCTTGTGGAAGAATAGAATATACATTTTTTTCTGTATTATTTTACTTCTTTCTCCCTCCATGTAGAAACCTTCCTTGGAAGGGAACAAAATGATCTGGTTAATTTATTCATACTAAAGTGCTGTTGACTTGTTGTATGAGCTTTAGGGGAGAGACTCTTTTTTTTTTTAAACCTTTACCTTCCTTCTTAGAATTGATACTGTGTTTTGGTTCCAAGGCAGAAGAGTGGGGAATAAATGACTTGCCCAGGGTCACACAGCTAGAAGTATCTGAGTTAGAGTTGAACCCAGGACCTCCTGTCTCTAGGTATAGTTCTGTATACACTGACCCCAGGAGCCACCTACCTCCAAGGCATTCATTTTTAAAGAGGAGGCTCAGAGAGTCCGGTGTTTCACATTAGTAAAAGAAACTTGGGACTGGCACTTGGTCAGGAGAAACAGGATCAGACATTTTGCTTTTTCTACCTTGATCTTTCCAGTGTTCCATGGAAAACAGTCACCATATATTAGGTAACATGTAATCAAGTGCTAGCTTGACTAAGACGTTAGCATTTACTCTGCACTAAGACACTGTGCTAAACACTACACATCTCGCTGGATCCTCATGACCATCCTATTTAGCCTAGAGAAGAGGGTGGTGGAGTCAGGATGGGGGAATGGGGCACCATTTGTGGTGGTTGCCATTTAGTTATTTTTCAGTTGTGTCTTACTCTTCGTGACCATTTGGGGTTTTCTTGGCAAAAATACTGGAGTGGTTTGCCATCCCCTTTTTCAGCTCATTTCAAAAATGAGGAAACTGAGGCCAACAGGGTTAAGTGACTTGCCCAGGATCACAAAGCTAGTAAGTATCTAAGGTCAAATTTGAACTCAGGAAAATGAGTCTCATTGACTCCAGACCTTATAATCTTTCCACTATGTCACTTCCTTTTGGATGTAAGGAAATGTTTATAATTAATTAGAGCTATTCCAAAGAGAATCTATTGCTTTAAAAATATACACACATATACAAAACATGAATATTCTTATATTAAAAAAATTAACTCACTGGACAGGAAGTCAGGAAGATAACTGTGTGACCCTAAGCAACTCATTTAATCTCTCTCAGACTCATTTTCTTTATCTGTAAAATAGGAATAATAGTAGCACCTACTTCAGAGGGTCATTGTGGATCAAATGAGGTAAACATATGTATAACACTTCGCAAAACTTAAAGTACTATATAAATATAATTACAATTAATAATAATAAACAATAAAATTCTATTATGTGCAACTTGTTTTTTTCAAGTTTATGTTAAATTTATCCCATCAGTCATAGTACTTCTCTGTTCATCTGTGCCCACTTTTGAACTTCTATTTTCATGTCTTAGAAAACTAATCCGAGTCTGTCAAGCAAAACCTAGATGACTTGTCCAGTACGCTGTGTAGGGCTTCTCCATCAGGTTGGTGTGGGACTGGAGGTCTCTGAGGTCTCTTTCAGTCCATAGACTGTGATTTGGATAGCTGCTGTTACCGTGACTCACAGTAAAAGCCCAGAGCTTAGAGATATGGGGAACGGGAAGTGTGTTATGGGTAGTTTTTTGTTTTTTTTGTTTTTTTTTTCCCTGAGAGACATATTGAAGAAAATGGAATTGTAATTGGAAATTCTTCCTGCATGACATTGACTGGCTTCCTTTATCTTAAGTAAAAAATTCACCAAGTTCCCACTATTTACAGAGGCCAAATGTCTCTATGGCATCTAGCTTCATCTTCTGAAACTCCAGCTGGGAGAGGGAGGTAGCATTTGAGGGAAGGGGGAAACGGTCCCTGCCTCAGAGGCATGAGATTTGCTTACTCATCTTGCTATTTCTGCTTCCTTCCCTTCAAATGTTATTATCTCAACGTTTCAGTGAACTTGGCATGGAATATCCAGTGTTCCCCAATTTCCCCTTGCCTATTACTAATTCATGAGGAGATGCATAGATTCAGATTGCTTTCAGTGCTGAGGTAAGGACTTGCAGATAACAGCCTGGAGGGTCATTTATTCAGTAGTTTGGTCGAATGGACAGGTATTATTGGCTCACTTCATTATGTCCCTGAGGGCTGTTTGTCTCTTCCATGGCCATTTTAAAGATATCCATGATTCATTCAACTCCTAACCTCAGCCCAGAGGTGGCCCTGGTTTGGGGAATCAGACAGGAGGGCAACACAGATGCAGCCTATATGGTATTAGCAGTTTAAAGAAAGGAGAGGAGTATAGGCTGCATTGATTATAGTGGCATAGATAGATAGATAGATAGATAGATAGATAGACAGACAGACAGACGGATGGATAGAGAGATATATAAACATATATTATAGTTTACAAAATGCTTTAAAATATTATGCCATTTAATCTTCTTTGAGGTATGATTATTCTTATTTTACAGGATAGAAAATTGTGACTGAGAATTTAAATGATTTGCCCATGCCATATTACCTAATAAATGTCTGAAGCAGGATTTGAGCTCATATCTTTCTTATTCCAAGTCCAATGCCATATCCATTGTTCCAAATCTTTGCCAGATTGGAGAATCAATCAGTCAATCAATTTAAGGATTTATTAATTTCCTCCTCTGTATCAGACATGGGCAGTTAGTTGGGACAGTAGGCTAGAGTCATAAAGATCTGAATTCAAAACTGACCTTATAAATTACTAACTTTGTTAACCTGGACAAGCCACTTAACCCCGTGGCCTCAGTTTCCTCATCTATAAAATGAACTGCAGAAGTAAATGGCAACATACTCCAGTATCTTTGTAAAAAAAAAACTCACACAGAATCAGACATAAATGCAAAGACTGAACAACAAAATACCAAATTTACACTAGAGATACAGACAAAAATGGAATAGTCCCCATCCTCAAAGAGTTGTCATTGCTTTGGATGAGACAATGGTTACGTTTATAGGTAGAGAACATATATAATGGTGGTAGTCTGACAAGATCTGACAATCAATTGGATACATGGAATGAACAAGAGTCAAAGAGGATGCAGAGATCATGAACTTAAGCGATTGGAAGCAGGGTAATGATTTCAGTGGTAAAAGGAAGATTAAAAAGATGGATGGTTGTTTGGGGAAAGATTGAGTTCCCTTTTGGACATATTGAATTACCTATGGGAGATCAAATTCCAAATGCCTTATAAGTAATTTGTGATGTCTGTGGTTCAAGAGAAATTGGAAGAGAAGCCAGAGCTAGATATGTAGATTTGGGAATCATCTCTACAAAGCCAGTGATTGAACCCATGAGAACAAATGAAATCACTTAGTGAGATGATATAGAGAGGAAAGAGAGTTCGGGCAGAGCTTTGGGCTATATCCTCAGTTAATGGGACTGACTTGTTTGATGAGGAAGCCAAGCAGAGTAGAATAAGGGATGGTCAGACAGGAGTAGAGGAAAGGAAAGAAGTGGGGAGAGGGGAGGGTGTGGAGAGAGAGAGTGAGGGAGGGAGAGAGAGAGAAAGAGAGTGCAACGTCTCAGTGATGATGAAGAATAGATTTAGGAAGGGAATAAGGCAAGAGAAAGATTAAATGATAGATTACTATCAGAAAAAGGAAAATCAGCGTTCTTTATCATGAAAGTAGAGACAAACTTGTCTTACTGCTTCTCATTTAGGACTCTCTGCCTCTGGTCTTTCTGCCTTTTTATTGGCTTTCTTCCATTGCCTCAAAGACATTCTCTTCTCACTTATTCCTATTAGGATCCCTAATTTCATTCAAGGTCAGTTGAAATATTCTCCTCATCTCCACAGTTTGATGTTTTCTTAGTCAAATTATCTTTTATCTTTTTTTTCATATGTAAGAAGTACTTCTATAGGACTTGGCACAGTGCCTGGTACATAGTAGGTATTTAACAAATGTATATAGCTGACAAGGAAATATTATGTCAAGTGTGAAGAAAAGATCATGCAAAAGAACAGTCATGGAGTACATATTTTTGGTAATTGAGGACTAGAGGAGGAAAGCATAGTATAAAAGAGAGAAAAAGTGAATGATGGGAAAATTTCTAGTTAATTGGTTAGAGCCAAATGAATGCTGATTTAGTCTCTAGATACAGGTCTAATTTATCTAATTACCTGCTCATTAACTCCATTGTGGAATCCCAACCTCCTTAAGCAGAGCAAATAACCAGGGGATATAGATGAGAGAGTCATTATGGCAATCTTTGTACTTAGGACGAGTTACAAAGAATGCAAGCCAGAGATGACATGGTTAGGGGATCACTGACCAGGCCTTCTGTCTGGGATTCATCCAGAGAGAAGGTACAATTTGGTAGTGAAAAGAGGTTTCACTAACCCTCCTTGCTCACTATGTGCTAACTAAATTCCTTTGCTTCTAGCTGCTTAGGGACTGCCAATGCCATGTAAATTTTGTCAACATGAGACAAAGTCCCATTCACCTTAACCTAGTTATAGTTCTCAGAAGAAGTAAGATCTGGTAGAAAGATGTTTTATCTAAAAAATGAGAAGTAAAAGTTTTCTTCTCCAAGGGAGGTATTGTCAGTAGAAGGGAACAGCCTTTTTAAAGTAGGACATTCCAACAAGAGGCCTTACCCAGAGCTAGAATATATTGTTTAGTCTCTAGTATCTATATCCTGTAAAGTAGTTCAAAATGAACCAAGGTGAATTCTATTGATCTGTTTTTGAATACCCTGTTGTTTGCTAAAAGAACCTGATTTTCCTTTGCTCAAAGTAAGTCACTCAAATAATCAGCAATGATAGGAGAGTTACTGAGGTTTTCTGCATTTCCCCATAGATTGATTGGTCAGCCTGACCATGGTTAGCAGATGCTAGTGGCTAGCCATGTAATGAGCCCATCAGGATACCACATACATTCTAGGCAAATTACTTAGCCTCCCTCTCTGAGACTGAGTCTCCTCATCAGTAAAAAATGAGCTAATTATTTCTGTAGTAGCTACCCTATGCTGCTGGTGAAAGGCTCAGATCTTAGAAGTAAGAATGACTCCTAGACCTTAAAGGGCTGTATAGACATTGGATGGTGTTATTTGGCAGTGATGTTGGCAACTGCTAGGCTGACAGTTCTGGAGAAGGAAAATACATGTAGATCCCAGACCCAGTCTTTGGGCTAGGACCAGGGACACTCCAAGGGCCACTGTGGACAAGTTGGTTTGGGCCAAACAGCAGTAGACAATTCCTTGGTTTCTTTTGTCACTGCTTTCCAGATGTTAGGGTCATAGAATCATAGATTTAGAATTGGAGAGGACCTTAGAAGTCAAGTAGTCCGGTCTCCTCCCTTAAAAATGGATAAGAACTGAAGCACAAAGAAATTAAGTGATAGTGCTCAGCATAGTCCCTGAAACATGGCAAGTGTATGGTAAATGCTTGCTCAACTGTGTGATTGTCTAAGGGCATATGTAAAGTCAGGATTCAAACCCAGATCCTATTAGTGTTTTAATAACCAAATCTATCTCCCTAATCCTCCCATGCTCATCCCTCTCTCCTTCTCTTACTAACGATTCAATCCATTTTAACATTATTCACTGTGCAATGCATCTTACTTGCTACAGTAAGAAAATATAAAAATTCAAAAGGGATTGTCCCTCTCTTTCCTCATTGAACTTAAAGCCCAAATATAAATAACTACGATACAAAATATAACATTATTATGTGAGCTTCACCCAACGTTGACTGCAGGGTTGTAGAAACATGAATATAAGAAAATGCCTTGGACAACTCACTTTCCTTCCTGGACTCTCCAGCCTTGTTATTCATTCCTTTCTAGTTATGTCTGACTCTTTTTGAACCTCATTGAGATTTTCTTGGCAAAGATACTTGAGTAGTTTACTGATTTTATGGATGCAGAACCAAGACAAAAAGGATTAAAAGACTCATGCAAGGTCACACAGCTCATAAGTGTTTGAGGCCAGATTTGGACATAAGAGCAGTCTTCCAGATTCCAAGCCTAGTGCTCTATCCATTGTGCCACCCACCTGCCTTCCCACCCCTTTAGGCTTTCCATCCTTCAATAGACTAGTTAAATTCCAGCTCTTCTGCCAACCTCTCCCTCGCTAATCATAGATTTCCTCTTCTTCTGAGCTCCTGAAGCACTTACATGATAGCCCACAATTTAATACTTAATTATATACTCTCCTATATTATTCCTTCCCTGTTTCATTTGTCCAAAACTAAGCTTATTATCTTTCCCCTTCAGCCTGCTCCTCCTTCTGACTTCACTATTTTTGTCTGTGGCAAGTCTCCCGGGTTTAGAACATTGACGTTATCTGCGATTCTTCCCTCTCCTGTGACCTTCATATCTAAGCTTTCAGTAATTCCAGTGGATTGTGTGTCTGTGACACTCTTTACATCTTCCCCTCTTCTCTTCATCTGCACCCATTTCCACCATTTTGCTGCAAGTCCTCATTACCCTCTGCTTAGAGTATTGCCATGAGCTCCTTCAAGTCTCATCTCCTCCTTTCTCTCCCCCTTGACTCCATCCTACTGCCAGAGTAAATATTCTAGAGTGTAGATTTGGTCACACCATTTCTCTGCTCAAAATTCTTCAACTGTTCCTTGTTACCACAGTTTGAACTCCTTTGTCTGCCATTCAAGGCCTTCCATAGGATGTCACTATCCTATCTTTTACATCTTCTTCTATGCATGCTAACTAAACTGAGATACTTTCTGCTTCCCCCTCTGTATCCATCCTTCCTCTACTCCCAGATCGTCCTGGGTCTCTGAATAGGCTCTATACTGTCTAGCCTCTTGCTTTTATTTTTAGTATTCTGTGTCTGGAATATCCTTTATGACCACCTTCATTTATTGAATACTTTTCCATCCTTTAAACCCCAGCTCAAAGGCCACCTCTTCCATGAAGTCTTTTCTAATTCCACCCTTCCATACTTGAAAATGGACTTTCCTCTTTGGGCCTCAAAATTCTTCACTTAGACTTTTGAAGCAGCCTGGATGTGGTTGTCCTATTCTGTTTCTATACTTTAGGTCAAGTGACAGTGAGGGCTATGGGCTATAGATTTTGAGTCTTCTTCATGCTTGTTGTATGTATTACATAAATAAATAACGTGGCCTCTTTTTAAATGTTTGATGAATGAATGAGAGGGCACTTGGACTTTCTAACTAGACTAGTTACTCCTAGATTAAAAGGAAGCAGGCTTCATTTTTTTCATTCTGTATACTCCCATGGCCATATTAGAAGATCATTAAATCCTAGTTGGATGATTAGTCAGGAATTGAGAAATATCATACAAGAAAAGTCTAAAAGAGACTTACTTGCTTTGTGCTTCAAAGAGGAAGGAAAATATCCCAAGTTGGAATTTTGCTTCTTTATCAGTGTTTCCTTTCATCTTTTTTAATATCTGTCACTCAGCTGAAACTATTCTGTCTAGAGTTGCCAGTTTTTAACGGCCCATTCCCAAAGTCTTTTCTCAGTTCTCATCCTTCTTGACCAGCTTCCTGAATTTGATGACGTGTGTAGGGGGTTCATGGAGAACTAGGACCTCTTTTCAGGACTGCTCATCCACCTTTGGTGTTAACTTTCATCCAACCCTCACCTGTGGCTTCAAGAAGCTGCAGCCTATGTAGAAGGCACACCCTGGTAAGACTGTCTTGGCAGATGGATTAAACCTGGTTGAGGGTAACCAAAAAGGCTGCAAACCTATTGGCAAATAGGGGATATCTACGTTAGAAGTGAAGACTTCCTCTGGCGGATGAGAACAATTTGTTCCAACAGCCATGGAAGTGGCTGAAACAAGTACTGCGAAGTACTTAGAGCTTGGTCAGACTTGGAAGATGCCAAAGTCATCCACCATGTCCCAGACCATCACCATTCTTTCTGACTTTTTTCTTTCACTGGGCTTTGATGACTCTGGAAGAGAAAGGGAGGCTGATGACTGGTTACAGCCCTGCCTCATTTAATAAATCCAATTTATGCACAAGTCATCACCCAGTGACATCATTGGGCCTCTTCAAAAGCACAAACAACTTAATTTGACACTAGTAACGGCCTTCTTCTCCTGGATGCTCTCTCTGGGTTTTTGTTTCAACTACTATCTCATGGTTCTATTCATATCTTTCTAATCTGTGCTGCTTCAACATCCACATTATGCTCCCCTAATTAGGGTTTTTTCCAATAAGTTTTTTTCTAGAACCCTACGCTTCTCCCTTCTGTTGTGATAGCATCAACTTCCATTGGTTTCATATGATTCGATGGAGAGTGCACTGGGCCTGGAGTTAGAAAGACCTGAGGTCAAATCTAATCTCAGACACTTGTTTAGCTCTGTGACCCTGGACAAGTCAATGAACTCCAGCCATCTCGGTTTCTTCATCTATTAAAAATATTATAATAATTGAATCAATCTCCCTGGATTGATGTGAAGATAAAAATGAAGTAATATTTATAAAGCATTTTTAAACTTAAATTATAAATAAATTATAGCTATTATTAAATTAAATAAATTATAGCTATTATTAATTATAATCTCTATATCAATATCTCCCATATCTGTGTACCCATCTGCATTCTCTCCACTGAGCTTCAGTTCCAAATCACCAGTGTCTATTGGATATTTCAAAATGAATGTCCCAGCATTATCTTAGATTATTCATGTCCAAATCAGAACTCATTATCTTGTGGCTCCCAAATCCACCCTTCTTCCAAACTTCCCTGTTTTTGACAGATCAAAGATGCTACCATCTTCTAGTTTCCCGGATCTATTACAGTGGCTTTTGCAAATTCTTCAGTTCCTTGCTCTCCCTCACTATATATATCCAGTTGGCTGCCAAATGTTACCCTAACAGTCTTTTCAACAGCTTTGCACCTAATCCCTTCTCTCTACTTACATAGGGACCACCTTAGCAGAGACCCTCTTACCTTTCATCTGACTCAAGCCACTTCTCATGGAATCCATTCTTCACACATATAACAAAGTGATTTTCTTTAAGAGCAGTCTCTCCCTTGACTCTCTGTTACTTCTAGAATCCAATATAAACTTCTCTATTTAGCTTTTGAATCTTTTTACAGCCTAGCACCAACCTGTCTTCTCGATTTATTTTTTTTAATGAAATTCATATCTAGGTTTTAATGAAAGGCTGATTTATACTCAGCCCTTTGGTATTAGAAAGGTTAAAAACAGCTCAAGAGAACTCTATCCTGCCTTGAGTCAGGGAAGAATTAACAGGATGATGAGTATCTTTCACTACCCTAAGTCTTCATCCCCTTCCTGAAATCATCATAGTAACAGAGAATTCAAAGACACTCCCACACTCTGTGATTTTGCCAAATTGACTTTTTCTCTGTTCCTTCCTGAGGCAGCAAACTAGTGGAGCAATGGATAGAGCACTGGGCTGGAAGTCAAGAAGTTCAATCTGGCCTCAGTTTCCTCAACTGCAAAATGGGGATCATAATAGCACCACCTTCATAGAACTGATCAAATGAGATACTTGTAACATGCTTATCATAGTACCTGGTACATAGTAGACATTATATAAATGCTTATTCCCTATCTCCTCCCTGATACATGACCCTACATCTTCCATCTCTCTGCGGATGACTAGAATTTCTTTCACCTTTGACTGACAGAACTACCTTTTTTCTTCCTTCCAGCATCACCTTTTCAATGAAGCTTTTCCTGATCCTTCCCATAGTAGTACCCTTCTCAGACTAGCCTTATTTTACTATTTTGTATTTATTTCTAGTCTCTTTACATTTATTCTATATATAATTATATATGTCCTTGTCTCCCCCATTAGAATATAAGCTCTTTGAGAGTAGGAATTGTTTCCTTAATTATATTTGTGGACCCAGTGCCTGGCCCGTGGTAGTCACTTAACAAATACTTCCTCATTGATTAGTTGATTGTTTTACCCTTGCCTTGTAGCCAGTGTCTTGTTAAAGCCCCTTTGTCCTCCTTTTTCACCCTCCTCCATTCCCCATTTCTCTCTTGCTACTGATTGTTCTGAGTCAGCCTTTCCTTGGACTGCAGGGCACTTTCTCTTATCCCATTAGTAGATATGAATTAAAAAAAAAAACCCTCCAAACCTATTAAAATATTTTATTTGCTTTGGAGGGAATGTGAGAGAGAGAGAATCCAGGGTATTTGTATAGAGAGATCTATTTCCTTTAAACTCAATACAAATATCTTTTTTCCCCTTTCTGCCTTTTCCCATTTTCTCCTCTCTGGTTCTTTTTTCTTCCTTCCTTTTCCTCATTCTTTTTCTCTTTTTCGTCTTTACTAGTCTCATTGCTCAACCTCTGTCATTATCTACCATCTCCCTATGCTGTATAAGTAATGCTGACCCTTTTTGTCAGGATTCCTTGCTTCTGATCCCCTGCCTGTTTCGATTAAGGTCTGGTTCAGTGTCTCACTCTCTCTCAATCCAATTCCCTCTGTAGCCACTGACCTCCTTTAACACTAATCCCATCTACACCCTAATGGGAAAACAATCAGGCAGAGTTTGCTGCCAGCGGCTCTGTTGTCTTCAGGGCCAGCATGTGGCCTTAATTCTGGAAGATTGTTCCAACTTTCATTTGCCAGAATTCCAATTGCTCTTCGAAGTCCTGTCAGTCCTCAGAGGCTCCTCCTAGGACCTGATCATCTTTCCTGTCTGTCTATAATTTTCTAGATGATTCCATCCCTTGGAAGTTCACTGTGTTACAAAGGAAACATCAACCTCAAACTCTGGACTACAAGTTTATTCCATATTAAAGTCCCATTTCCTAGAGTGGGTTGACTAGTGACCTTGTCACAAATACACATAGGCACTCATTACGCAAATCTGCTGTGAGCCTCTGTAGGTAATAATAGCTTTTCTCCTACACCAATCAAGGAGGACAATAATATTGAATTGTGTCTCCCAGAATATTGCCTGAATTCAACTAGCTTGAGAAATAAGCTAGACTCCCAGATTGCAATGAAATTAGCTTATATTTGTATCTGGATGACAAGTATAGGTCACTCTTCAAATGGACTTGAACCCTAATATTCTATCACCAAGAATTTATTGATCATTTACTATGTACAAGTCACTGTGCTAAATTATGAGATAAAGTGACAAATATGAAATGGTCCCTGTCCTCAAGTTGCTTACATTCTACAGGAAGACAACATACAAATATATAAATATATACAAAATATGTCCAAAGTCACTGCAAGGTAGTTTCTGTGGTGGGTGGGAGAGTATTCAACAAATACATTTTTATTAAAAACTTACCATATGCAATGCAATGTGCTAGGTGCTCTGTAGGATACGGGGTGAATAAAATGTGGTTACTGTCCTCACATAGTTTATAGTCTACTAGGACATGTTCACGGACATATAAATATTATTGCTTGGAGAAGAAATAGGGATAAGATCACTTTTTGCTAAAGTTATCAGGGAAAGATTCATGGAAGAGGCTGGACTTGATTCTCTTTGAGATTCTTCTTAGCTCTAATATTTTGTGACATAGTATCTCTGCTGGGTCATGAAAGCTGGGTAGCATTTCAGTTGGTGATGGCAGGGAGAAGGAACTTGAGATTTAGAGAGGGAAAAGCGTAGCTACCCTATCGTCATAGTTGATGGTGCTATCCAGCCCTCTAACCCCCTCATTCAGGGAATACTAAATCCTAATCAATAAATAGCATTCTAGAGCCTAATCCAAGGGAGAGGGAAAATTAAAAAAAAAACTTCACAAGTAAAATTTAAATTGAGAGAATTACTAGAGAGCAGGATATGATGAAATGATGTTCTAAATAATTCTTTACAAGGTCATCTGGTCAATTTATGCTGCATTGGTAAGTTATTGTGTATTTTAAAAATTAATGAAAGATTTAATTATAGCAGGGTTGCTGGTGACCTTTTCTGAAATGACTTCATCATAAATCTGCAGGCGTTTCAGAACTGTTTTCCAGGTTTCTAATAATTTGCTCTTAAATTAATGATATCCAGCCAGCAAAAGAAGTTGAGGCTGGGTAAAAAGATTGGGCTGGGATTCGTGGTTTCCTAGCAATACCTAATTCTGAGTTCCGGATGGAGGTGGCAAAGAAGATGCTGTGTGAGTCACTAGAATCATCAGCAGGTTTAACTGTTTACTTAGAAGAATGAAAACTAAAGTTGGTGTGTCAATAGGGAAAAAATTAGCCTGTGGTGACCCAGTGTGTGGATGCTTCTTCTGGCTTGCTTATCCAGTTGCGTAGTAAAAAGAATGCTCTTCATGCTAATTCTTCTTCTTCTTCCTTGGCCCCTACAGTGAATCTTTTCCATGAACAAATAGAGGCTGTGATGTTCATAGCTTCCAGTCCAGTGTTAAACGGTGCAGTACTGGGTATCTCTGATTTCCATCTGCCTTGGGGATCTCTAAGAGCAGCTCTCATTTTGGTAGAAGGGGTAGCTGGAGTAAAACTGGTTCTGTCACTCCAGTGTGAAAGAATTTAAAGTGTCTCTCCAGATCAGTTTGGTATAATTGAAGGAGCACTGCCCCAGGTGTCAGGAGTGCTAGGTTTAAGTCCTTCTAATGGTACCTGCTAAGCCATGCAACCTAAAGCAAGTCACTTAGCTTTCTAAGAACTCAGTGGCAACATCAGCAAAAAAAAAATTATATCAGAGGATCAAGGATTTAGAGATAGAAGGAACCTCAAAGTTCATATAGCCTACCCCTCCTTCCCATTTTACATATTAAGCAACTGGGACCTCATATCACTTGTATTAACTACCTTCCTCACAGACTTAAAGTGGGTAAAGTTCTTTGTAAAATACGAAGGGTTTTAGAAATGTAATCTCTTGGTGTGTGTTGGTGGTAAGAGATGGGGATGTAAGTAAGGGGATAAATCCCAGGATGCCACACAGATGGAGGGTCTTAGAGTCACAGATAATTACAGTTTTAAGACACCTTAACGATTGTCTGGTCCAATTCTCTCATTTTATAGATAAAGAACCTGAGGTCACACAGTTAGTTAATGACAGAAGTGAGACCAGAAAACAGGTGTTGTCCCTCATGGGGCTCATTCTATTATACCAGGCTCTCTTCCATTCAGAAATCAGCCAACCACCAAATGCCAGGAATGGTGCTAAGCACCGAGGATGCAAAAACACGGTCTCTGCCCTTAAGGGGTTCACAGTCTAAGGGGAGAAACAACAAGCAAATAACATTTACACACACACACACACACACATATATACATATTAGATGGAAAATCATTTTAGAGGGAAAGTATGCCAATAGGAAAAGATGGGAAATGGGAAAGTGATGCCTAGGAAAGACCTCTTGAAGAAGGTGGGAATTTGAGAATGCCTGTACAGATCCTAGTTCTCAGGGAAATTAGGGAATAACTAACCATGCCCAGTATTCTTCTTTCAATGGGATGACCTGAAGAAGGCAACTGGGGAAAGCTGGAAAAAGATCCTTTAATTTCTTGTTGTTCTCTACCATGGTTTGGAATATTCTGTTCTATAGTCTTCCAACTTGCCTCAGTTTCCTAATCTATAAAATGGAAATAATAAGTACCTACCTCATAGAGTTTTTGTCTTATAGTCAATAATAAGTATAAGTAGCAAGGCAGAATAGTGTTATAGGCTGGGCAATTCAGGTTAAGTGACTTGCTCAGGATCACATTCTAGGAAGCACTTGAGGCAAAATTTCAACCCAAGGCATCCTGTCAACAGGCCTGATTCTATCTCCACTAAGCCACCTAGCTGCCCTTATTTCTATTTGCCTCAGTTTCTTCAACTGTAAAATGGTAATAATAACACCTATCTCACAGGAATGTTGTGAGGATTAAATTAGATTATGTTTTAAAAAGTGCTGAGCATGGTGAGTGGCACAGAGTAGGTGCTTAAAATATGCTTATTTCCTTGTTTCAGCTCAAGCCCAACTTTTTGCAGGAGCCTTTCCTGGGCCCCCCAGTGCCTAGGGACATTCTCCTTAGAGATTACCTTTCATCTACTCTGTGTATATCTTGAATAGTTATTTACATGTTAAGTCTCCCATTAGAATAGAACCTTCAGCACTGCTGAGGTCAGGAGCTGTTTTGACCTTATTTTGAGAGCTCTAATGCTTAGTACAGTGGCAGGCATGTGGTAGACATTTAATAGATGCTTGTTCCTTTTCCCTTTTGTAATTTGCCATGAATGACTGACGGTGCTTTCTCAGGGTAAGGTAAACAACAAGGCAGGATTATGTAGTTGAAGTCTTGAGGTTAGATTGGGAGATTCCTAACTACTTTTTCCCTGGCAATTTCTGCTCCTCATCTTCCTTCCAAAATTTTTATTTATAATTTTTTTGGAACTTTGTATCTTTTGCATAAAATAAGATAGGGTTTTGAGTCCTCAGAAGAGTGGTGCCATTAATAGAATTAACTCATGAGAGGAAATTGGTTCAGGAAGAAAGAGGATGAGTTCACTTTGAGACTTGAGTTTGAAGTGTCAGTAGGACATCCATGGGGATATGTCCATGGAGATAAAGCTTTAGGAGTTATCCAAAGAATTTGGACTAGGACTGTAGAATGTTACTAGTGAGAAATATTATTCAAAATACTAGAATGAATTACTGAGTTAGAAGGTAGAATTTTCTTGATTTTGATGTGATGTTTAAAGGATGGTTTTAGTGTAGTATCATCCAAAGATAGGGGAATGGAGAGGATGACCCCTCCTATCAGTGTAACTCTATAATCTTTGGCCATTTAACGTATCCAATTAGGGAAGGATATTTGTGAGCTGAAGGTTATTCTTCTAATTGCTTATATGTGAACTTTACTATTTCTCCTGGTTGAATACTTGTCCCTGGTAAGCCATCTATCAGATGATCATGAGTAAATCTGACAGGAAAGAGAGTATGTGAATGACTTTGTGTAGTCCATCCTTATTTCAGGAAGCACAATTCAGTTCCCACTTGCTGGGAAAATCATTGCTGCATTGTATTAGAAAAAGATCATCATTTTCAATACTATTGAAATGCTACTGTTGGAAAACCTAGAAAGCTCAAATCCTGTTGGCTTTTTTCTAACATTTACCAGTATTCCCTTGACCAAATCCTTTAAACTCCTTGGGACTCTGTTTCTTCATCTATAAAGTAGATGGATTGGACTAAATGACCTCAGAAAGTCCCCTTTAGTTTTACATCTATGATCCTATGACTATAGAAATCCATAAGGCATGATGGCATATAAAGGTACAACTTGGAGATTGCACCCAGATCCCATTAGAACCTCAACTGGGAGGAACAAAACTTGCAAGGACTTCCATGATTCTATGACCAACTCTCTGAGCCACAGAGAGATTTCACTTATCATTCTTCTTTCCAGAGGAAGAGATGCAATCATCCCAGAGAGACCTGCATTTAAGATGCTTAAAAGGCAAAACAAAGTGCACCATTTCCTTCTCTAGCCACCTCCCCCCTTTTTTTCCACAATGCAAACCCACACTATGCTACTTCTTAGGAGAGTCAGGTGACCCAAAGCCCATTCTCTTTTGAAGAAGAAAACATTTTTACAGATCCTACTGCTCTAATTACATTTAGTGTAGTATTGTTTCCATCTAAATTATAGCAATTATACACCAAAATCTCCTTTGAAATCATTTAATTAAGGAGTAGCTAACACTGTGCATTTGGAATGCTAATGGAGCCCTTTCTTTCTCTGAATGTTGGATTTTATTTTTTCCCCCAAGTTAACACCCTTCCACTTTCCCTATTATGGCCCTCTCTGCTTTGGGATATGACCCAAGCAGGGTGCCATATTTGATGTCTCACAAAATCTAGGACAAATGACTTATTGAATTTCCCAGGGAGACACATGAATCAATTCCTTTGAACTGGCTACAAATGGAGTTGGACAAGGTGATACTCCCACCCCCTCACAGTACTGAGCAAATATTAGATTAGTCAATCAGGCCATAAGTATTTCCTGAGTACCTCTTATCCATAAGGTCATGAGCTAAGTTGTAGGGGATACAAAGAAATATGACAGTGTCTCTGACTTAAGGAACTTGTAGTTTTATAGGAGAGATAAAGTATAAATATATTAAAAGTTAAATGTGAGGTTTAGACCACTATCAATCATTTACTAAGATGAAATTTAATATAATTAAATGCAAAGCTAAAATTGACTTCACTGGAAGAAGCCTGGTTAGGGAGCTATTGGTTTAAAAAAGATCTGGGGGTTCTAGTGGACCGCAAGCTTAATATAAGTCAGTGGTAGGATAAAGCAGCCAAAAAAAGTTAATGACATCAGGCTACATTAAGAGAGCCATCAATTCCAAGAATAAAGAAGAGATAATTCTTTTGCTCTCTGCCTTTCCCAGTTCATATTTGAAATATTGTCTTTCGTTCTCACAGCCTCATTTTAGAAAGGCAAATTATCACATCTGCAGAGTAATGTTAATATTTGTCATCACAAAGTCAAGTTAGTAAGCCTTTATTAAGTACTTTCTATGTGCCAGGCATCTGAGCTAAGCTCCAGGAATGCAAATACAGAAAGGATAAAAGTCTTTCCTTTCAAAGGGCTTCTAGTCTAATGAGGAACGACAACATTAGCAGAAAAAGGAAACAGAAAAAAATTTGGGGGGCTGGGGATGGTAGAGAAAGTCCAGAGAGTCAATAGTTAAGCCTGCAGAGGAATCCGTGTAGTGAAAAATTAGCAGATGTAAAAAATGCTCTTCCTGGCCTAGTTATGGAATATCTGGTAGCATTCCACTGTGGGCAAAGCACTCTGCAAAGTCCTGTGGAAGGAGACCATAGGAAGAGAAAATGCAATGCCTTTTCTTGCATAGTTTACAATTTACTGGCCATTTTCAAAAAGGGAATAGAGTTCAGATGGATTCATCTATCGAATTCCTAAGATGAAATGGGTCCTGGAAATGAGTTAGGTAGTGCCTCTATATCGAGGGAGTGTGTTTACCGAATTAGAGAGGCTATTATTAGCATAGGAGGTGGAATGAATAATAATGAAAATAATTCTTAAAATAAGAATAATGACTAGAATTTGCATAGCATCTTAAAGTTTGAAAAATGCATTATAATGTTATTTAGAAACAGCTAGGCAATATAGTGTGGAGGAGATACACTGTAGGAGATACCCTTGGATTCAGGGAAACTCAAGTTCAAGTTCTGATTTAGACACATTCAGGTCTTGACCCTGAGCAAATCAGTTAACTTCTCTCCATCTCAATTTCCTCATCTATAAAATGAAGATAATAACAGCACTTGCCTCACAGGAGTGTTCAGAGCATCAAATAAGATAACACATGTAAGATGCTCTATAAACCTTAGAGTACCCAATAAATACTGCGATTATTAATATTCTTATTGTTATTTCATTTGATCAAGAAAACAAAAAAGGAAGCAAAGAAAAGCAAAATAAGCTTGAGAATGTAGGTGACTGTGGATGTAGTCCTACTTATAGCTAATACACCACTCTTTCTAACAGGCTCTACATGGGAACTTCGTCCTTGCAAATCTCTTCTGACTTTTCCCTTTATTTTTTAATGCATTTATTGTTACTCGCTTTATGCTTACTGTATGTGAGGGAAATAAAGAAATGTAAGACGGTGTTCATTCTGAACCTCCGAGGGATTATAGTTTTAATTAGGAGATAAAATGTAACTGCATGAAAAGTGAGCTTCTGTGCGATGCCTGCCAAAGGAATGGTAAAATCAGGTGAGTTTATGTGTTCCACTCAGAAGATGAGGAATCCCTTGTGGGCTGAGTTGGACACCGGGTCATAGATGTAGAACTGGAGGCGAAGGTCTCCTGAAGTCAGAATTCAATTCCTCCATTGTACAGATGAGGAAATAGAAAATGAGGGAGTCTGAGTAATTTGACAAAGGCCACGTAGGTCATAAATGTCTCTGGTGGGATTCATGCCGAGTGTTCCAGACTCCAAGTCTAACATCGTGCTGCCTCATACAAGAATGGAAGGCTCCATGGAGGGAATGGAACTATGTTGGGACATTGAGAATAGGTAGGACTTTGGAGTGGGATTGCCTTTATGAAAAATGAATACTTCCTAAATTTTAAATGTAATTGGGCATCCGAGGAAAACAATGGAGAGTGCTGGGTCTGAATCAAACGTTAGGAAGACTGGAGTTCAAATTTGGCCTCAGATAAATCACTTTACTCTGTTTGTCTCAGTTTCCTCATCTGTAAAATGAGCCACAAAAGGAAATGGCAACCCACTCCACTTATCTTGTCCAAGAAAATCCCAAAAAGTGTCATGAAAAGTCTAATATGACTGAAAATTACTCAGCAATACCAAATTTTATATGCGAATCACATTTTAGTTGAAGGAATGCCACCTATTACCTGTGCAATCTCAGAACGGCTCAGGCTTTTCTGGATTTCAACTTCTTCATCCATAAAAAGGGTTGAATGGGCAAGAAGATCTCTAAATTCCCTTCCAGCACCTAAGCCTGTAATCCTCTTCTCTCCTTTATCTGACATTATCTTTTTAGAGATACTTTCTTTTAATTTAAAATTATTCTTCATTGGCAGGGGCTTCTAACCCTTTGCTTTTCTGCTTCCTTTCCCCAACCCCTCTGTTAGATCATTTAGAATCTAAAAATATATATAAATAATACTTAATTATGTTACATAAGCTACCTCTTATAAAAAATCAAAAATCTTTACTAAATACTTTCCTGAAGCAAATGGTATCATGCCCCTTCCTAACCTATTTTGAATTCTTTTGGAATTGGGTTTGGAGTAGAAGAGAATATTATTTTTTTTTAATAAAATGAAGTTCACCTTTAACTCACATAAGAATAGAAATCATAGTAACAGCTTACATTTATGTAACACTTACTATGTGTCAGGCATTGTGCTAAGTGATTTGCAACTCTTAACTCATTTGATCCTCACTACAACCCTGCAAAGTAGGTGCAAATGTTATGCCCATTTTACAGATTAGAAAAATGAGGCAAGCAATAGTTAAGTGACTTGCCCAAAGCCACAAAGCTAGTGTATGAGGCTGGCACTCCTTCCACTGTACCATCTAGCTCTGTGTGTTATTTTAAGTGTATATGTTCGTGTGTATGCATTCAATAGATACTAGTTGTGTGACATTGATAGATAAATATACTAAATAAATATGAATATGATATATATGCATATATTGGATTCAAAGCTCACCTACACACATATTTATTTGGATCACATAGTTTATATGTATATACATATATATACACATATACAGCAGGATCAAGTAGTTAACATATGTATACATACACACATATATAAATATATATGTACACTTAGAATATTTATTTTTAATACTATATAATTTAATTTCTAACATTTTTCTGTAACATTGCATTTTATGTCCAAGTCTTTTCCTCATTCCTTTATCCTGACCGACCTGGGAATATCCTTACATTCCTTACCCCAGAATATCTTTTAAAATTGGATAATTAAAATTAAGAATAAAAGTTTCGTATTTTCTTACAAGCAAAACTCATTTTAGCTATACACATCCAGGGGTGTTATGACTGTGTCCTCAATTTTCTTCACTAGGTTGAATGATACAAGTCAAACTTAACCTAACTTGATTCCTCTATCTAGATGAGCAAGCATACTGAAATCCTGTGCTTAGGCATGTGACTACTGCCCCAACTATTTGTTTGTTTTGTATATGTATAGATATTAATTTCTAGAAGCATAAAATGAGGGGATCAGGGAGGGAATGGAAAATATCAATCCACCTTCTCATTAAGGTATCCACCAATTAAAGATGTCTTGGACTGCCATGGGGAGGGCTGAATAATGAGCTTTTAGTAGTATTTAAATGATTCATGACTCTGGATGAATTTTTTCTGATCACCTAGAGAGAGAATGATAATGGAACATTAATTTATTGGTTATTGCTAGTTTAATCAGTAAATTGATTTTTCTTATCCAGAACCCAGTCTCTCTGAATTTTCACTCTGCACCTTAGATACTTACTAGCTCTATGGTGATGTGTCATATAGCTATCAATCTATCTGTCAGTCAATCTGTCTATCTAATCTATGCTTAAATGTTTACTACCTCTGTGACCCTAATACCCCCCCCCACACACACACATATATTACTGTTGTTGAGTCATTTTTTCAGTCAAATACAATTATTCTTGACCACATTTGGCATTTTTTTTGGCAAATATGTTAGAGTGATTTACTATTTCCTTCTCCAGATCATTTTACAGATGAGGAAACTGAGACAAACTGGGTTAAGTGACTTGCCCAGGGTCATATAGTTAGTATCAGAGGTTAGTTTGAGTCTTCCTCACTCCAGGATAAGCACTTTATCAACCGTGGCATAGATAGATAGATAGACAGACAGACAGACAGACAGACAGACAGACAGACAGATAAAGAGAGAGAGACATATATACACATTTATTTATTTGTTTTGCCTATGTGTGGATATTAATTTCTAGAAGCATAAAATATAAGAGCCAAAAAGAACTTCAGATGTCCTCTAGTCCTAGGCTCTTATTTTACAAACTAGGAAACTGAGGAATAGAGGGGAGGAATTGACTGTTCCTAGGCTAGAGGCTGTCTAGTGGCAAATAGGCAAAGAAACACCTGGTCTGTTCTCTCAAACATCCACTTTACTCCTTTCTATTAGGAAGGAAGATAACGACATATTCTTAAACCTTTTGAATCTCTGTGTAATTCTGGAGAACTGAGGCTCAGTGCCCAAAGAATCATTTTTTTTTACTGGAAAATAACTGCTAGATCGAAATCAGCTCCACTTTTATTATTACAAACAGACTTCCCTGCTGTGAGGCTTCTTACAGCAGATCTGTACTGTTTCTCTGGGTACCTGGTACTATTTATGAATTAATGAGTACATGGATTTTCTCTTCCTATAATTTGGAGCCAAGTTATTTCCTCAGGATTGTTGATCCTGGCAGCATTCACTGGATCTGTCCCCAGTCTGCCTAAGCAGGCTCTGTTGGTCACCAGCTTTCAAGGTCATCTAGTCCAACCTCCTTGTTTTACAGGTGAAGAAACTGAGGCTCAAGAAGGTAAAGGCATTTTTACATGGTCACAGAGACTTGAATCCAAATCCTCTAAATTGAGAATTCTCTACACTGGATTCTCTATCTTCATTCTGTTCCCTCTTGAGAAACTGCCTGCTACCCATTTTGAAAACCTTTCTGGAAAAGGAAGGAGATTTCCCCCACTTTAATTCTCTTTCCTCTCCTACTTTCTACTCTCTTCCTCCTCTTTCTCTTCTCTTTCCTTTTCCATCTCCCCAATTTCCTTTTTTCTCTCTCTTCTCCCCCTATTCTTCCTTCCTATCCTTCCTTCTTTCCCTTCCCTTCCCTCTTGCTTCCCTTTCTCTGCTCTCTTCTCCCACATAATGCCCTCAACTTTGAACTGCCTTAATCAAGAGAGCAAATAACCCAATTTAAATGAACAAAATCCCTGAACTAGAAAGCTGGCACCCAGTTTGAGAGGCTGAATTTAGATCCACATGAAAGGAGAGGTTATGAGTTCCTTATCCCAGCTGGAATACACAGCTGAGTCTGGGCCCTCACAGATATGGGGCTGGTGAACACCTTTGGCCATCTTTAGATTACAGAGTAGGGGTAGGCTGGAGTTTCAGTCCTTCTGATTGGAGCAGCTCACTCACCAAAGCCCAGGCTGGATGATCCCATGTTATTTAAGGCTTTAGAAAGAAAATCCCGAGACAGAAGTGTGAACATGACCTTGCAGTAAAATATATAAGTGGTAATGTTAGCAATTGCACCTATGAGATAAGGAATATTTTGTTTATGCTGTTGCAATGTATAAACTGGGAAATCCTCTAGGAGTGGATTTTATAAGTTATCTAATCTTGAAGCCATAGACATGTGAGTTAAAGGAACAAAAGGACCACACTTCAATATTTAAGAAAAATCCGAATCAATGCTTAATTAATTAAACAAGTTTTTATTATAGAATAGGTGTATATGAAGGGGCTGGGTGGCTCGGTGGATAGATCATTGGGCCTGGAGTCAGGAAGACCTAAATTCAAATTCTTCCTTAGACACTTACTGGCTGGGTAACCCATGGACAAGTCACTTTAACCTCTGTTTGCCTTAATCCATAGGAAAATAAAATGGCAACCCACTTCAGTATCTTTGCCAAGAAAACTCCATGGATACTATTAGCATGCTGTGGTCCATGGGCTCACAAAGAGTTGGACACAACTGAATGACTAAACAGCAGCAATTCATATTAGTGTGTGTGTATATACACATACACCACATATTTATATTTTTATATATGTGTAGGTATTATATATGAATATATAACATAGACTTAGAAATACACACAGAGAGAGAGAGGGGGATATATGTATATATCTTATTCATTATCAAATTTGCAGATGATGCAAGACTGGAAGGACAGATGCTACACTGAATGATTCAGATCCAATAAGGTCTGGACTGAATTGAATAAGATGAAATTCAGAAGGAATAAATGTAAGGCATTTTGACTTGGCTTCAAATAATTCTGCTTCTGAAGTTTAAGGTATAGGAGGGAGATGGTCAGATAGCAATTTGTCTAACAAAAATGCTGGAGGTTCTAAGGAAGCTTAATATAAATCAAAAGGAAGACATAACAACCAAAAAAATCTAATGGAATATATGCTTGCATTAAGAGAGGTACAGAAATAATGCAAAGGTTAATCTCTCTGTACTCAGTCCAGATCAGATCTCATTAGAATATTGTGCTCAATTCTTGACATTACCATTTAAAAACTCTATAAATAAGTTGAAGACTGTTCAGAGGAAAACAACCAAGATGGTGGCCATGGTTTACTGATTAATGTTTAACAAACAGCTTTTTCATTAATTTATTTTTTATTTTGAATATTTTCTCCTAGTTACATATTTCATGTCCTTTCCCTCTTCCCCAAGTCCCCCTGCCCCCCTTAGCTGACGCACATTTCCACTGGGTTTTACATGTATCATTGATCAAGACCTAATTCCATATTATTGATAATTGGACTAGAGTTATCATTTAATGTCTACATCCTCAATAATATCCCCATCAGCCCTTGTGTTCAAGCAGTTGTTTTTCTTCTGTGTTTCTCCTCCCACAGTTCTTCCTCTGAATGTGAATAGTGTTCTTTTTCATAAGTCCCTCAGCCTTGGTCTGGATTCTTGCATTGCTGCTAGTAGAGAAGTCCATTATGTTCGATTGTACCACAGTGTATCTGTCTCTGTTTATAATGTTCTCCTGGATCTGCTCCTTTCACTCTGCATCAATTGCTGGAAGTCATTCCAGTTCACATGGAATTCCTCCAGTTCATTATTCCTTTGAGCGCAATAGTATTCCATCACCAACAGATACCACAATTTGTTCAGCCATTCCCCAATTTGAAGGACATTCTCTCATTTTCTAATTTTTTGCCACCACAAAGAGCGCAGCTATAAATATTTTTGTACAAGTCATTTTCCTTATTATCTCTTTGGGGTATAATCCAAGCAGTGCTATGACGGGATCAAAAGGCAGTCTTTTAAAGCCCTTTGAGCATAGTTCCAAATTGCCATTCAGAATGGTTGGATCAGTTCACAACTCCACCAGCAATGCATTAATATCCCAATTTTGCCACATCCCCTCCAGCATTCATTACTCTCCCTTGTTGTCATTTTAGCCTATCTGCTAGGTGTGAGGTGATACCTCAGAGATGTTTTGATTTGCATTTCTCTAGTTATTAGAGATTTAGAACACTTTCTCATGTGCTTATTGATACTTTTGATTTCTTTATCTGAAAATTGCCTATTCATGTCCCTTGCCTATTTATCAATTGGGGAATGGCTTGATTTTTTTGTACAATTGATTTAGCTCCTTGTATATTTGATAATTAGACCTCTGTCTGAGTTTTTCATTATAAAGATTTTGTCTCAATTTGTTGCTTCCCTTCTAATTTTGTTAGCATTGGTTTTGTCTGTACAAAAACTTTTTAGTTTAATGTAGTCAAAATTATTTATTTTATATTTTGTAATTTTTTTCTAACTCTTGCTTGGTTTTAAAATCTTTTCCTTCCCATAGATCTGACAAGTATACTATTTTGTGCTCACCCAATTTACCTATAGTTTCCTTATTTATATTCAAGTCATTCACCCATCCTGAATTTATCTTGGTATAGGGTATGAGATGTTGATCTAGAACCAATCTCTCCCATATTGTTTTCCAATTTTCCCAGCATTTTTTGTCAAATAGTGGGGTTTTGTCCCAAAACCTGGGTTCTTTGGGTTTATCAAAGACTGTCTTACTGAGGTCCCTTACCCCTAGTGTATTCCACTGATCCTCCCTTCTGTCTCTTCATCAGTACCATATTGTTTTGATGACTGCTGCTTTATAGTATAGTTTAATATCTGGTACTGCTAGGCCCCCTTCCTTCATATTTTTTTTCATTATTTCCCTTGATATTCTTGGTCTTTTGTTCTTCCAAATGAACTTTGTTATAGACAGACAGCTTTTTTTTTTTTTTTTTAGTTTTTTTTTTTAAACCCTTGTACTTCTGTGTATTGACTTATAGGTGGAAGATTGGTAAGGGTAGGCAATGGGGGTCAAGTGACTTGCCCAGGGTCACACAGCTGGGAAGTGTCTGAGGCCGGATTTGAACCTAGGACCTCCTGTCTCTAGGGCTGGCTCTCAATCTACTGAGCTACCCAGCTGCCCCCATAGACAGACAGCTTTTTGAAAAAGATGTGTATGCCATACTTTTATGTCTAATCTTCATTAATAACATTTTTCCTTCATTTTCTTATGTCTAGACAATCAGAAAAAAAAGTGCTATTAGTGCCTAGAAAATGTTATTTGTTCTTATTATCATAGGAGAAGAGTCAGTAAGGACTTTCTGGAGATGGTAGGATTTAAAGTCAGAATTGGTAGCTTCTGGCCCTCAAAGTTCTTTCAGTGACTGATTGGTCAGTTTAGCTGAGCAGCCTTCAAAGGTAGCATTGAGGATGGAGGTAGAAGGAGGAAGATAATGGTGGCAGAATGACTTGTAGCAAAAGTAAGAGTCTCAAATCATTTTCAATCTCCATCCTACAGTCTTTTTGAATCTTTACTTACAATTAATTTATACCTTTCTATTTAGTGGGTCACCAGATGGCAAATGATCAAGTGATATAGTTTGGTATGATTTGGAGTGGATTAAAAATACACACACACACATATGTGTGTGTGTGTGTGTGTATATATATATATATATATATATACATATTTATGTATCTGTATATATTCATTCATTTATATTTTTT
>NC_058131.1:616490408-616516295 GCF_016433145.1 Gracilinanus agilis
ATATATATATATACACTTATCCCAATAAAGTACGCATTTATATATAGGTTCCTTATCAAAGAGTCTTACACAAAGACACAGACATAACTAAGAATGGAGTTTGTGAGGTCTCAGTTTACTAAATAAATGCCAAATAGTTATTGTACTGAAACCCATGCACTTTACTCTGAAGACAACCTTCCTCCCTCCAAGCCTAACCTCTGAGCATATGCATTCTTACATTGAATATCATTTTACCATCTTAGTCATCAGAGAAGAACAAAAATTTAGTTAGGAGAGGAGCAGTACTAGAGGTAAGCTCATGGTAAGCAGCAAAAGTGGTACATGCAAATGAAAGAAGAAAGAAAATTAAGAAAAATTGACAGACCAACTAAAAATGGATCAATTTGGAACCATTTAGAATGTGAGCAAACAGTCTTGTTCTGCACTATATTCCCTGAGGCCATAACTATATAATCACAAAGCACAATGATGAGAAGTTCATAATGATGACAGAATTATCAGAAGAAGTTTAAATAATGCTTGTTCAGTGTTCTCTATTGAAGAATGCAATGAAAGGTTCAAAACTATTTTAGAAATATTATTTTCAGAAATGGCTTAAAACAGAAAGATTTTGGTGTTTAAAGAGAATAAGCTTCAGATATCTATGTAATTCACTCTGTAGAACATTTCTTTCCTAATGTTAGATGGATGGATAGATAGATAGACGAATGGATGGATGAATGATAGAGAAATATAATAGATACAGCAAAAATAGAGACAGATATGATAGATAGACAAATATGATTCATAGATACAGTAGATAGACAGATTGATACACAGAGAGATAGAGCAGACAGATATAAGAAAATGAAAAATGGAAGAGAAGGCAGGTCAGGTTATGAATGGTTTTAAACACCAAACAGAGAATTTTATATTTGATTCTTGAGATGAAAGAACACCACTGGCATTTATAGAGGGTAATATGATCAGATCTCTGCTTTAGGAAGATCACTCTGATGACTTGTGAAGAGGATGAAGGAGAGTTGGAAGAGAATTAAAGTGGGCAGATCAACCAGCAGGCTATTGTAATAATCAAGGAATGAGGTAATGAATACCAGAGTCATGGTTGTAACAGAGAAGAGAAGGTGATATATGAGTCATTATCAAAGTAAAATCAATAAACCTTGGAGACCAACTGGATATAATGATGGGAGAAGGCATGGGTTGAGTAGGTAATGATGAATCAAAGTTAATACCTAGGAAATGAGTGTAGGTACCCAGAAGGATAGTGCTACCTTCAATAGTAATACAAAAGTTAAGAATAAGGTAGGGTTTGAGGGGAAAGAGAATGAGTTCAGTTTTGTAAGTATTTATTTTAAGAGGTCCCTGAGACATTCAATTGGAGATGTCCAACTGGCAGTTTGAGATAAGATAATGGAGAAAGATTAAAGCTAGATAAATAAATAGATCTGAAGTCTATTACCATAGACATGCAGCTGATAAGATCCTAAAGTAAGATATGTATGGAGGGAAAAGAGAAAAGGGTGCAGGACATCTTGGAAATTCATACTTAGAAGTCATGATCTAGATAGCAAAGCAGAATAAGAAGGAGTGGTCAAAAAAGTAGGAGATTCTGGAGGGAATTGTTCTGAAAATTTAGTGACGAGGGTCATCAGCCTTTGTCAAAGGCTGCAAAGAAACAGAGAAATTGATAGAAGACATTTACATGTTACAAATTCTCTAAACAAATGAAATCAAAGATCCAAAACTGAGTGTCTCCTATACCTATGTAGTTTGGATTATCAAAACATAAATATTTCATGGGGAGCAGAAAAAATTTCTCTTAAACTATTGCCTTAGGTATCACCAAGAGAATGTCATAACCCAGGCAGAAAAGATGCGCATGTGGTGATGTGAGGAGGAGATTAATATTATCCCAGTCACAGAAAGGTGGGTCTCCAATTGGATTGAGCTCCAGGAATGTAATGATTACTCACCCTCTTAAATCACTCTGATAGATCTGCTGTATTGTGATTCTATAATGGGCAACCAGGGCAGAGTTTAGAAAATCTGGGTTTTTTTTTTTCTACTTTTCTAGAAAGGATCGATCATTCATATTTATGGGCCCTTTCAAATGCTAGCCTTTAGAAAGGTCAATATTGATCACTGTAGCCACTCAGATTGTATGACTTTTTACTGTACATACATATGAGCCCCCTTCCTGAGACTAATGTTGCTTTTGGTGGGATAAGGGATGAGACAGAAGGGATCATGTTTCTGAGCTTCTAAACCAAGCATCCTTGCTGAATACAACCAAAATAATGCTAATAGAGGTATCTCTTTATTCAAAGATCTCCACAAATGTTATGGTACCTTTCCAAACATTCTTAATCCTAGTGCCTTCCCATTGTTAATTATCCTGTATATCCTTGGGGGGGGTGGTTATGTGCATGTGAGGATGTATATTCGTTTGCATGTTGTCTCCCCCATTAGATTGTGAGCTCCATGAGGGCAGGGACTGACTTTTGCCTTCCTTTGTATCCCCAGCACTTAAAAAATGAATATTGACTGACAGAAAGAAAGGAGCTTTTAGTGGAACAGCCATGGCTTGCAACTATTTTCAATAATACTTTTTTGCCTAGTCTTGCCACTGTCTTGGTGACTCCTGACCCTATCTCTCTTTCTCCCTCAAACCCTTAGAGTTTTTGGCCACTTCAGCCTCCGTTCTGAGTGGCAACTGGTGAAGGTGGATTACAAATCCATCTTCAGTCGAAGGTGCAACAAAGATGACTTCCAGACCTGGCACCTCCTTAATCAGGTAGGCCCAGCTGCCTCTGATTTCTCAGTTGATAGATTTTTACCACATGCCAAAGCATTGTTTGCACAGAAACTTTTACAGTGGGTCCCTCTGCCCAGGATAAAGAGAAGAAGAATTATTTAGCTTCCCTAGAAAGAATATATATCTGGATGTCATTCTCAGAGACTAAAGTTTTAATTCTTTTTGAGGGGGAGTCATGGAGAATCTCCTGTTTCCTTTGGCATTTCAGTGATTTTGAAGGAGCTTTGGTGGGACACTGAGTATTGAATCACAGGCTAAAGGAAATATGGTGGGGGCCATAGATGTAGAACCATGAGGCACATAAGAAGTCATATAGTCCAATCCTTCTCATTTTTACAAATGAGGAAACTGTGGCCCAGGGAAGGGAAGTGACTTATCCAAAGTTGCATGGGTTTGGGATAATGAGGACCAGGGTGGTCATTGTAACAGAGAAGAGAAGATGGTATATGAGACATTATCAAAATAAAATCAATATGACAAGATGGATGTCCATCCATCCTTTTAGTGGTGAGGTGGGAGACTATGGGCATGGCATGCTGGATATGCTGTTGGGTATATTTAATAAACTAATTTTGCTAAACTAAAAAAAAAAATCAATAGGCCCTGGCAATCAGTTGGATATGGTGGTGGGAGAAGGCATGGGTTGAGTAGAGAATGAGGAATCAAGATTAATACCTAAGTTGTGAATGTAGGTGCCCAGAAGGATGGTGTTAACTTCAACAGTAGTAGGCAAATTAGGAAGAGGGTAGGGTTTGAGGGGAAAGATAATGAATTCATTTTGGTAACTAGAAAAACTGGGATTTGAACCCAGAATAGAGGCCCTGGCTCTAACATCTCATCTTTCTAAAAAGTTGTGATGTATTGAGCTACATAAAGTGATTTGGCTTAAAACTGGTATTATTGCCTTTTAGTAAAATGATCACACAGTAATTAGAGAAATAACTGAGTTATGAAAATGGAGGTCCTTTCTGCTCCATAATAGCACTTCCCTAGAGGTCAGTAAAGTTGTTGGAGGCCTGTGGGTTGTAGGTGGGAAATGACCTGCATTACTTCTGCCCTTTGTAAAATACAAGAAAGTCAATTGCAACGGTCTAGCCTTTTGGCAGTCAGCCTGGGTGGCTAGTCTTTCCCTGTTATTCCTTCTTCTCAGTAGGAGGAGATTCATTAACTTTATCCTCATCCCAAATGTAATCTGAGAATGGTGGGCCTGAGGTTTTGGCAGCATGAGCCCGATATGGGGCATCTGGTAAATGAATAGAATAGGAATGATATTAGCTGAGAACCTATTCCTCCCCCCCCCCACTTCTCTGTCCCTCTCTGTCTCTCTCTGTCTCTCTCTGTCTCTGTCTCTGTCTCTCTCTCCCCCCCTCTCTCTTCCCTTTCTCCCTCTCCCTCTCTCTCCATCCCTCTTCCTCTCCCTCTCCTCCCCTCCGTCTCCTGCCCTCCCTCTCCTTCTCCCTTTCTCCACCTCTCCTCTTGCAGGGAGAACCTTGTGTCATGGGGGAAAGAAAAATATTCAAGAAACGCAAGCCTGGAGTCCAGTGTGCATTGGGACGGGATTACTCTGGAACTGTGGTCTCTGAACCTTGCATCTGTGCAGACTGGGACTTTGAATGGTGAGTCTTTTGGGCTTCTTTTTCCATTTAATTACAGATATAACCTTCTGCCTCTGGGGGTGGGGGCAGGACAAAAGCAAGAAGCATGCTATATGTCAGTCAGACTGTCAGCTTTGGTCCTAAGCTGCTCAACGCAGTGGGACAGTTGTATCTAGGGATAGAAGGCAGGGGAACAAAACATTTTCAGAGAAGATAATGTCTCTTGCACTTACTTCAGATAAAATTTGAGGCTAGAACCTGAAAATCCTTCATTGCCTCAACCATAGAGAGTAAATATATGGCAACTGTCAACACACCAACTGAACAATTGACTGCAGACTTCTGAGTTCAGTGACTGACTTGGTCTTTTCTATGAACAAATGAATAAATGAAATGAAAAGAATTTATTAAGTTCTTATTATGTACTGAGCACTGGGGAAATTGTCTCTGATCTTTTAATTGGAAACAATAAGAATTGATAAGTGTTGGTTAAGGAGGGGTATTTTAAATTGGAGAGGCACATAAATAGTGAATAGGGCTATAAGTGTTTAGTTTGATATACTCTTTCCAGTGGCATTTGTAATATTATTTTGAATTCTAATGAATGACTAAAAAGTATTTGTTAAATACTTATCATGTGCAGAACCAGAATTTGAAGGGCATTGAGAATGTAGGAAAGGCAACTGATGAGAAGATGGCAAGGGCATAATGTGAGGCATGACTGGGGTTGTTTAGAGATATTGGGCCATGTGATTCATTAGTGATTCAGTACAATAGGACTCCATCTTGCTGTTCTTAATCTAAGTCCTTTCTACATCCAAATCACTCAGAATTATTTGTGGGAGAAATACAAGAGTTCCCACAGTCCCGCAAACTAGAGCAAATTCTGTAGATCCCAGCTGGGAGGTTTCTTTATCATCTTCCCCAACACCATTCAGAGTTTGTATCAGAATTTTATTTGGCAGATTTATATCACATATCCCAATTAATTTAGAACAGGTGTCAAATTCACAACCAAATGGCCATCAGGACTCCCAAGTACAGCCCAAATAAGATTAAAATGTTTAACAAGATTAAAAAATGCAATACAATATATATAATGTTAATTTGTAGTTTTCTAACTCAATATGCAGTCAGGAAGGATCCATTTCTATTTGAGTTTAGAATATGAACCAAGGCATCAGTCACTAACTTATATAAGTAGGTTTAAGTTGGAAATTATGAGGCTTGATTCAACCTGAAATTGTTCACCCTGTCTGGCGTTAGATGACGAAAAAACCACAACCATAATTTAAAGGAATTAGCTCCACCCTTCTTGCATGTTCTCAACCTACAATGGGGGGCCTAGACTTTGAAGATACTTCTTATCAAGTGTTTCATTTGGTAAATGATTGCTTCCTGGGTCACTATGTTCATGTTCTCCTGCTATCTGTCCCCTCCACTCCTTGATGTCCATCATTTAGAGTTTGTCTTCAGTCAAACTCATTGCATTTTTAAATGGAATTTAAATTATGATAGCCAGACCCTTTTTTCGTGGTTATTCAGACAGGCACTTCAGAGCCAAAGGATGGTTTCACATTTGGGATCAGTAATTTTCAATTATTTAACATGTCTGGCAATATATTTCTAGGAATGTGGGTGCCATACAGATGTTAAAAGTATCAGTCATGTAGCATTCACCTTATTATAGATTTCTGACTTTTCAGGTGCATTCAATTCAGCTATTTTGAATTAAATATCTAATTTGATTCATCTCACTAGATGCCTAGTTTGTGCAAGGCACAGTATAGGCACTAGGAACAGCAACAAAAATGATAAATTGCTCCCTGTTGGAGAGATAAAACAGAGACATAAATAAAACAGAGACAGATAATTTCAGGAAGGAGAGAAAACACCACCCAAAAAAGATATGATGTGGGAAGGAGGAGACTCCTAAATCAATAGCTATGGGAAACTAAGAATTCTAAGCATTGGAGGTTAGGAGGGAGTACATTCCAGGCAAGAGGGACGGCATGTACAAAAATCCAGAGATTAGAGATATTATGGTGCATTCAAGAAACGTTGTGTAGGACAGAAGAAAAAATAGTACTCAAAGATTAATAATGGGAAATGAGCAATCTAGAAAGTTAGATAGGAACCAACTTATAGAATGCTTTGTATTCCAGAAACAATAGGGAGGCACTGAATACTCTTGAGTAAACTTGCATTTTATAAAGATTAATGTGTCATCTCTGGAGAATTAGCAAAGAAGACAGGAGAGACTGAAAATAGAGTTCAATTAGGAATATAATGTAATCCAACTGAGAGATATTGAAATGTTGAGAGACAAGAAGAGGGGACAGATATAAGATGTGGAAGTAACAGCAGAAAGACTTGGCAAATGATTGAATAGAAGGAATGAGGAGAATGATTAGACAAGAATAATTACAAAGTTGGAAATCTAAGCATTCAGAAAGATGGTGGTGCTCTTAACAGAAAAAAGAATTTTGGAAGAGGGGTGGGCTTCAGGAAAAGTATAATCAATTCTGGCTAGAAATGTTGATTTTGAGATGCTGATGGTACCTCCAGATCAGGGGTCAGCAACGTATGCCCTCTCTCAAGCCATATCTGGCTCTTTTGAGGGCCAGATATGGCTCTTTCTGCAGGAGCCATAAAATCAATTTTTTTTCAGGCGCTGTTACAGGAGTGCGCACTGCGAGCACTGTACGGCTCTCACGAAATTACATTTTAAAAAATGTGGCGTTTATGGCTCTCACGGCCAAAAAGGTTGCCGACCCCTGCTCTAGATGGAGATGTCCAATAGGTAATAGTCAAGCTGGGACTGGAATTAATGGGATAAAAGAAGAGACTCGTGAGCATAGAAATGATAATCAAACCTGTAGTAAGAGCAAAATCCCCAAGATATAGAGTCTGTAGAAAGAGAAGCAAAATGGGCTAAGGATAGTGCACTCCCACTTAAAGGGCAAGATATCAATGATGATCCAAAATAGGTGCCTGAGCAGTAATGGTCAGGTGTCTGTGAGAGTGTAGTTACTAGGAGAGTATTGACTATGGCTGTCATTGGACAAGGGAATAGATCAATCATTAATAATTTCTTAAGTATTACTTATGTTCTAGGCATTAGGCACAGGAGATTCAAATACAAAAGAATCAGTCAATAAGAATGAGATAGTTCCTGCCCTTAAGAAATTTACATTTTGCTAGATATGTCAAAAGCTACAGGATGAGGAGTGAGAAAAGACCATTGGTATTTAGCATTTAGGGGATCAATGCAAACTTGGAGAAAGAATTTTTAGTTTGGTCATAGGGTCAGAACTCAGGTTTTAAGTGATTAAGAGGTGAAGAGGAGGGGAAGAAATGCAAGCAACAAGAATAGATGAATATATAGGAAAACTTGAGCAGAGAGCAGTCAATAAAGACCTTTTTGATTTTTTTTTAGTAACACATTTCCACATAAGTTTTCTGAAGTTATATGGTCGAACTCTCTCCTTCCCTTCTTCCTTTCCCCCTCCCAGAGTGGCAGACAATCCAAACTGGGTTATACATGTATTATCACACAAAAGATATTTCCAGATTATTCCTTATAAATGAATAATCTTATAAAACCAAAACCCTAAAACATAAAACCAAACAAACAAATGATACATAATATGTTTTCATCTTCATTCCTACTCCAACAATTCTTTCTCTGGGGGTGGGTGACATAAGTCCCTCAGAATTGTCCTGGATCATTGTATTGTTGTTAGTAGCAAAGTCTATCCCATTTGATTATTCCACAATATTGCTGTAACTGTGTAAAATGTTTTTCCATGTTCTGCTTATTTCACTCTAAATCAGTTCATGTAGTTTTTTTCCAGCTCTTTCTGAAATCATCCTACTCATGATTTCTTATGACACAGTCGTATTCCATCAGCATCATATAACCACAACTTGTTCAGCCATTTCCCAATTGAGGGGCATCCCTTTAGTTTCCAATTCTTTGCCACCACAAAAAGCACAGCTATGAATATTTTTGTACAAATAGATCCCTCCTCATTTTTAAAAATCTTTTTGGGATACAGACGTAGTAGTGGAATTACTAGACAAATAAAGATCTTTTAAAGGACTGAGGAGACATGGGCAATTGTATAGAACTCCTTGGAGGATTGATGGATAATTAGAGATCAAAAAAGGAGAGGAATAGAAGGGGGAGGATGATTGAGGGAGCTGACACATGTATATTCCCTCTACATTTTTCAATGCATTGTGACTTGGAAGTTCTGTTCAAGATTTCTGTGTATAATATAGCATTTTTTTTCTTTATGTCTCTGCAAGGTGTAATGAGACTATTCAAAAAAGCTGTGAAACTTCACATCTTTATAGGACTAAAGGTCCTGTTATAGGTCTGCTCTCTCCCCCAAGAGTTTAAGATAAGAAAGATGCCTTCCTCTTCTTCTTCTGCACCAATGTCTTCACTCTGTATTGTGACCAGAAAGTAATGGGACTGGCTTTTTAACAAACCAGAATTTATAGATCTGGATGGGTACAGTCCATCAAAGTTGTAACCTGGGGCAGCTGTTTACTTAGGCGGTCATTGCTAGAAACATTTCCAAATTATTCTTTGGCAATTGGCATTTTATTTGGCAGGTTTATGTAGCACATCCCAATTAACTGGATGCTTTCCTCAGGAAGGAAGTATGAGCTTATGACATGGAAAGGGTACTGGAGCTTTCTGCATGGGCAGCATCATAGCCAATGAGTTTTATCTGAGTCACGTTTCTTGCTAATTGGAAAAAGCACTGGATATAGCATCCAAATAAGAGCAGAGCTGGAGTCCCAGATCTATCTTCTGTTTACAGTGGGACAATGGGCAGGTTACCTTCTGTCTTTAGAACTCAGTTTCCTCATAAGTAAACTGACGGGGAGACAGGTTTGACCACCGCTAAAGTCCTTTCCAGCTCTCCTGTTCTGTGGCCAGTGAATCATACAAGAAAATGAGTATTATTATTTTCTAGGCATACCTTATTTTGATCCCACATGGTATCAGACAGCTCAATCTTTCACCTTATTCACCAGAAGTGACTGTAAATGACTTTCAACTATTTCAAAAAATCAAACACATTCTCAAAGGATGCCATCGCTGAACAAATTCAAAAGAGCATGCCATGAGTTCAGAAGACCTCTGCTAAGGAGAGGTGACTAGAAATATTTTATTCAATGACAGCCTCATTAGAAAAAGTGTTTACCATCCCACCATTCCCCAAGGGACTAATTTAGAAGGCTAGTACTCATTTTTATAGAGAAATTTTATCTGTTTGTTTAAACAAAAGGGCACACATATACATATACATACACACATTAAAAAGTCATTTCATTTCTCTGGGTTTCAGTTTAGCCTTCTGTAAAATCGAAGGGCCTTACTAGAAGATTCCTAGGGTCCCTTCTAATTTGAAATCACTTTAATGCTAAATGTAAAGGAGTAGTCAGATGCAATGGGGAGAACTCCATGGGGAGAATCTTATATTACAAGAGGCAACACCATTCAGAAATAATATATAATAGAAATGATCAGAGGATAAGTATGATTATTGTTTAACAAAAAAAAAAAGTTTTTGTTTTGCCATCAAGAATTTTCAGACATGGAAAACCAAATTATAATAGTTCCACATAGACCCTTTCTCCTCTAGTCTTAAGATGTATCAGTTGAAGAAATTGGGGATGTTTTGTCTTTAGAAGAGATGACTGACTATGCCAGAACATAATCATAATGCTAAAATATCTCAAGGACTGTCACGTGGAACATAGAGTTAACATTTCCTGTTTGTCTCTAAGGGACAAACTTAGAACTAATGGAGAGAAGTTATTTTGGCTCAATACAAGATGGCTTTCCAGAAGTGGAATAAGTTGCCTCTGAGGTGATGAGTTCCACCTCAGTTGCAGTGTTAGCAGAAGCTGGATGGCAAGTTGTCAGGTTCTTGCACAGAGCATTCGTGTTTCGGGTAGTTTGAACCGAGTGATCTCTGGGACTCTTTTAGCTTGGCAATTCCTTGAGACATCTAATACTAGTCTCTACCACAAGGAATCATTAGCTGCTACCTCTGAGACACCTCGCTGAGAGCAATAATGTTAAATTAGATGTTCTAGTAAGGGAAAAGCAGCCTAGTTTAGTTTAGGAGTTCTTAACTGCTTTATGTACCATAAGCAGTCTGGTGAAATCTATGGACTTTTTCTTTGAATAATGTTTTTAAATGCAGAAAATAAAATACATAAGGAAATTACAAAGAAAATCAACTACACTGAAATACAATTACATGTGTATATCTACATATGCACACAAATATACTATAATATATGGTTGTGTACATATAAACATATGCATAAATGGACAGCAAATCTGTATATATATACATACAAATGTATAGAATATGCTTAATATATACACAAATATATTCATATATACACATATATACACTATATAAACAAGTATTTACAGTTTTATATAAATTACATTCACACACAAGTTCTTAGACCCAAGATTAAAAATTCCCGGTCTAGTGGAAAAGAATATTGTTTTACCCAGTTAGTAACCCATCTAACACCAAAGCTGAGGAAGATTGATTAGGAAATAGTGGAATAATCAGTTGCGTTGGGCTAGATTATAGAACTACTTTCTTGAAAGAAAGTAAAAGAGACCTGTCCTCTCCACCCTAGGAAGACGTAGTCTTCTAGGACATACTGTGATGCAAGAGTGGCTCTGATTCTTGCTATGTCCAAGCCCTTTCCTCAAGGGTCCTTCCATTTCTGCCATCTTTAGTTTCTCTGCCTCTGTGGAAATTTGGTTATTTCTCTGATCCAAAGGAGAATCACTTCTAGCTGAATGGCACAGTCAGTGGTAAGTCTTGAAGATAGAAGCCAAGGAAGAAACAATGTCCTAGTTTAGTAGGTTTAGTCGTTTAGAAAAGGATTTAAGTACTTATAATTTTGTGTGGTACTTTGAAAGGTTCAATCTGAATTCAGAAGAGGGTTTTTTTTATCCTTCCTCCCTTCTACCTCTTTAAAAAGGTAAGTTTTCATAGATGCTCAGAAATGCTTGTTAGGGGAATGCTATGTTCTCTCACTTCTTTCCTAGTGCCTTCCAGAGCAGTTGTCAGAAATCAGTAACACTTGCATAAGTATTGAAGTTTTCACTTAATGGTATCATAAATCCCTCTACTTCAAGGTCATCATGAAGAGCTTCTTTTTAGTAAGCCTCCAACACATCACTGGCCTAGGGAAGAGCAGTCTGAGGTGGTGGAGAGTGAGGCCTCTTCCAGAGACAAGTTTGACAGAGATATAGGGGCAGCTGGCCAAGGAAGAGACTCCCTCTGACCTGCTCTGAATCCATTGAGGGCGTGGGGCAGGACTAGTCATCCACATAGAGAGCCACATGGAATACCTTTTCACAGATGCCATCTGACCCATCAGGACTTCTGCCTAGTTTGGTGCCAGGTCCATATGTAACACCTGAGAGGTAGGACAAAGAAGCAGCTAGGACTAAATCTAGTTTCAGAAAGTCCTTCATTTGAATTCCACCTGAAACATTTCTTAGATGTGACTCTGGGCAAATCACTTAAACTTACTTGAACTCAGTTTCCTCACTTGTTCATGAAGATAATAATCACATCTTCACAGGGTTTTTGTGAGACTCAAATGGGATAAAATAAAGTGCTATGTAAAGTGCTCAAACTATTCTATATATTACTTATTATTATTATTATTATTATCATTAATGTCTTGCTCAAGAGGTCACATTTTTATCCATTCATTCCCAGGTACCACAGTGGGAGAGCTCTGAAATCCAATGAACCATCAGTATTCATGTCATTTAGTAAATGCCCTTGGATAGAGAGATTTACATAATCAAATGATCAAGCAATAAATATTTACTAATGCCTTCAGTGTGTCCATTCCTGTGCTTAGTACCTGATCCCTACCCTCAAGGAACTGGCAATCTAGCAGAGGAGATGGGAGACACATACACAGATGAGAAAACAATGAATAATGTAAGAAAGTATGAGAACAGCATAACTAAGCATTTATTTGGTTTATGATATATAATAATGAACAATATTTATTTATTCTATAAATATCCTATAAAATAACAATAAGCATTTATTTATTCCATAAATATTTAGGAGTTTAGAGGATAAAGGAAATCAGTAAGGGCTATGGAACCAGAGAAGGCTTCATGGAAGAGGTAGAACTTCAGCTGGACTTTGAAGGATAGAGAGATAGGGAGAAGGCAGGATGTTCCAGGTACAAGGGTCTCTATGAGTGAAGACCCAGAGGCAGGAATGAACCTGGTACATCTGTGGGCCAGCAAAGGAATAAATTAGCCCAAAAGGAGGGAGTGTAAAGAAATAAAATTAGATATGTAGAGTGGGGGTAGAATATAGAGGGTCTTGAAAGAAAAGTAGATAGACCTACCCTCTGCCCTTTGGAAGCTGACACTTTGAAAGGAATACTTATACTGCATACTAAGAGTTTTTGCAAAACAGAGGATTTGTTGGGGAGAGAGGAGGAGAAAGGAAAGAAGTTTTTTTGTTTTGGTTTTTCTTCCCAAATCATTTCTGCCATCATCACTGTTTGGTCTGACTGGAGACTTGGAAAAAAATTTCCTTCTTTTCAACATGTTTATGACCTTAACACAGAACTTTTTCCCTGGATTGGAGAGAGAAATCTGCAAAATTATACTGTCATTTTTTCAAATGTATGTACAAGTTCTTGTAATGGTGAAAATCAAAGTTAGTTGCCTGGGAACACAAAGATAGGCAAAAGGCAGTCCCTGCTTTTAAGAAGCTTTATTCACCAGGAATCATCATCTTCTAATGTTTAGGGGTCTCTGACAGATGAGAGAACTGTTGCCAAACTGTTCCCAGATGAATTTTTTGGTATGTCTGTGGAGTCAGTGGGACACCCAGCTTGAGAGTTCTAAGCAACATCTCTCTGGGTTTTTCCTCTCTGATCCTCATGATTGACTTTGCCTGAAAAGCACCTTTTCCCTGGAAGCCACTGGCCCTGGATTTCGACCTAAATCATGCAAACCCTAGGGCTGTGGAAGGAAGTTGGACAGCTCATGAGATTTTAATATACATTTAGCTCCGGTTAATGAAGAAGCCCACGGCTTGGGGGCCCCCAGTGATGTTTTCCTTAATGTTATTAAATATTAATGAGACTTTTTTCCCCTCTTTGGGGCAAAGCACCAGACCTCTGCACATTTTTAATTACTGAGTTACTAACAGGTATATTTTACTGCACAGAGCGGTAGTGCTGAAGATGAACATTTCGCAGTAAGATGGAGAACATTAAGAAATCTCCCTCCTTCCCAAGGCAGCTTGCAATGGTAGCCACCCTCCAAAGAATACTAATCACACTCAAGGTCAGCTAACTAAACCAGTGACTTCAATAAACCAACCTGTGGCACTTTCTGGGTGTCAGCCAAATGGAGACCCCGATGTTCCCATAGATAAGTCCAAGGGCAAATATTCCAAGCGTGGGCAAGTTTATGACTCATGAAGCTCCAGTATTCATGCTGCAGGAACTAGGTAGAGTGACAATCCTACACCAGAAGACAAGAACGATTCCTTTAGTTGTCCCCATACAGGATGCCAGCCCCCACCTGCTACATAACTCAATTCCTGCATTGCTTTCAAGACTCAGATATACTCATTATCTCTCCATGTTGCCATCCATGGCTGTCCCATGCCATACTCATCTCCTTGGTCTCTCTAGCATGACAGTATGTGTTTTCTGAATCATCTATTCCCTGGACTAATTACATCCTATCTTTCGTTTCTCTCAAAAGAATATAAGCTTTCCAGGGCTGAGATTTTGCCTCCTACTTTCTCATATGCATGATAGTACCTAGGATACTGATGGGCACATAGTGGGCATTAGATAAATGCTTTTTTTACTTCTCCTTCCCAGCTAACCACCCACCTCCAATCCTTCCCTTTTTTTCTAATAAAAAGAAATGGGCAATCAAATTATGTGTCCATTGAAATGTTTTTAACCCTTGCCTTCTGCCTTAGAATCATTAGCATTTCCAAGGCAGAAGAAAAGTAAGGATTAGGTCATTGGGGTTAAGTGACTTGCCTATGGTCATGCAGCTAGGAAGTATCTGAGACCAGATATAAACCCAAGACCTCTGGTCTCTAGATCTAGTTCTTTATCTTCTGAGTTGTCCCTAGTCATTGAAATATAAAGGATAAAGTTGTGTCAGTTGAAAATTTAGTTTATAAAATCTCAAAGTTAGATACTCAATACAAGATCCTTGTAAAAGGACATGAAGGAATTGAAAACCAGAAGGGTCAGGATGATGGACCTACAAAATATATGGGTCAATACTACAAAAGTAATGAAAAAGCACCACTGAGGGCTTTGTTAAGGGACCCTTTATATTGGAACCACCCAAGCCTAAAAGATTGAGAGTAAAAACTTCCTGCAAGAACCTTTCCCCAGGGACAGTGAGACAACATAGTGGATAGAACTGGAGTCAGGAGGACCTTGGTTCAGTATTTCCTTGCTGAGTGACCCTAAGCAAATCATGTCACCCTGATAGTCTAGCCCTTGCCATTCTTCTATATTAAAATTGATACTAAGACAGGGGATAGCTGGGTAGCTCAGTGGATTGAGAGCCAGACCTAGAGACGGAAGGTCCGAGGTTCAAATCTGGATTCAAACACTTCCTAGCTGTGTGACCCTGGGCAAGTGACTTGACCCCCATTGCCTACCCTTACCACTCTTCTGTCTTGGAGCCAATACACAGTATTGACTTCAAGACAGGAAGGTAAGGGTTTAAAAAAAAAGAATTGCTACTAAGACAGAAGGTAAGCATATAACGGGGGGAAAAAATTCTTTCCTGGAACCTGCTGGCCATTTCTACTTTACATTCATAATCAGAGTGTGATATATCTCAGGTTTATCAGGAGTGGGGAGCCATCAGGCTTGATGGAACCTATGTAGATTTCATTCTTCTTTAAAATTCTTCCCTGAATCCTAAAGAAAGCCCCTTCCCTAAGGTCTATTCCCTAAAAACAGTTAAGTAAAGCTATGTAATTCATGCCATTGTGATTGATGGTACATCACGTTCCCCTTTTATCATTTAACATTCATTAGCAAAAAGAAATAAAGCAAAGAAATATAAGTTAAGCAACTCAGCTAATGGATAGATAGATAAATGGAGAGATAAAAGAATAAAGGAAAATATCACAAAGTCATAGCAGACAGCCGTTGTCTCCGAGTGGAAAAAAGCCACGACCCCTGTTAAGAAAACAACCACTATTACTTGGTTTGCCATTAATCATCCATTGAACCCTCCAACCCCCTTTCCTCAACCCCCCGTGAGGACTTAGTTTGTACCTCTTTGAGGCACTTATCCAATTTTGCTTTTTATTACAGTTATATGTGTACAAATCTTATCTCTCATACTTGAAGGATGATATCTCATTCATCTTTCCAATCCTCATAGCACTTGGCATAGGGTCTTGGTTGTTTACTAAATGAATGAGTGAGTAGATGAATAAATGAGTAGTTGAATGAGTGGAAGAGTGAATGAATCTTGGCAGGAGAGTAAGAGGGCATTCTGGACAAGAATGGGAGGGTACTCTCCTAGGAGAGGAGTATTTCCTCATAGACATTCTGGGATCCTCTTTCACTGCCAAGAACTGAGATGATGAAGTAACAGTCAAGTGCCTAGGTCCATATCCCATAGCCTCTGGGTATTCAATACAGTATTCTGAGTTTTGCTTGCAAGTATTGTCTATACCAGTGATTCCCAAAGTGGGCGCCACCGCCCCCTCGTGGGTGCTGCAGTGATCCAGGGGAGTGGTGATGGCTACAGGTGCATTTATCTTTCCTATTAATTGCTATTAAAAATTTTTAAAAAAATTAATTTCCAGAGGGCTAAGTAATATTTTTTCTGGAAAGGGGGCGGTAGGCCAAAAAAGTTTGGGAACCACTGGTCTATACTAACCAAAGAATAAATAAGCAATGGGGACAGTTCAAGAAACATGAGCTCTCTTATATTCCTCCTAATGATTTTTCAATTTTCTTCACCTGGGTTATTAAGATTCCTGCCAAAATGTGAGGAACTATAGTCATATCATTTGGAAACTTTTGGTTCTCAGGCATGAACTCATCCAACTTTAGGCTGTTGGTGGCCATCTCTAACTATATATCTGTTACCTTGGATTGCACAAGAGAGCAGATAGTTGCTCACTCAGTTGTCCTCACTCTTGACATAGCTTCTCTATCTTGCTGTGGTAAAGATTTCCTCACACATTTCAGGTATCTGAAAGCTTTGTTTGGGACTTAAAAGGAAACAGGGCCCCATTTTGAATGATTGTGCATGTGAACCCATACGTACATGATATATGGCTATAAAATAATAACACATTTTGAAACAAAGACTAGAGATTAGGCACTGCACTCTTTTTTTGGGGAGACTGTGAACACATTCCAATGATGGGGATTCTCTTTTAGAAACAGCCTTCTGAGAGGTATGAGGCATAGAAGAAAATCTGTCTCATTACCCAATGGGTATGCAATGTTCTGTGTAAGAACTCCAACCCACATACATGCTTTATTCCTGATACCTGGCTTTGAAAGAACTTTGGCTATCTCCAGTGATAAAGATTTGTTACCCATGACGGTATTCCAAAGAATGTGTCATTAGCTCTGCATCTTTATGTGTGGATGTCGTATATAATTTCAGTGGTATTTCTAAACCTATATATGTGTATATTTCCACTTCTGTCTATATATTGATATGCATGTATGCATATATATGTATATATATGTTCATATATATAAAAATATGAACATAGAATGTTTAGAGATGGGAGGCACATTAGAGGTTATCTAGTCCAACCCCCCTTTTGGAAACTCAAGTCCCTCCTGAGTGATTAAATGACTTGTCCAAGGTTACACAGGTAAGTGAAAGAGGTACGTTTTAACTGCAGGTCCTCTGACTCTAAAGTCAGTATTACTTTCACTTACCTGTGTAACCTTGGACAAGTTGTATATGTGTATACAAATCCTACCAGAAACACAAAGCTACATCTGAATATGTGTGTTCATGTTTCAGATAGGGTTTATAGGAAATTGCTTTGAATTTCCCATCTAATTCTAGAAGGATCTGATTGAGTATAAAAAGGTATATATGGACATATATTCATATATATGTGCAGCTCAATACAGGGATGATGGGTTTTATTCATGAGTATATTATGCCCTTACCCCTCCACAGAGCCTTCTGTTAGCAAAACTTTAGTAAATGTTCAAAGAATATATATACACATATATATGCATATTAATAATGATGGTGATGGTGATGGTGATGATGACAATAGCATTTATATGGCACTTACTATGAGCTGTATTTTAATGTATTAATTTACAATTGTTATTTCATTGGATCCATACAACAACCCTGGGAGTCTGATGCCATTATTATCCCCATTTTACAGAGGACAAAACTGAGGCAAACCCAGAGGTTAAGTGATTTGCCTTGGGTCACAAACTAGTAAGTGTCTGAGTTCCCATTTGAACTTGGGTCTTCTTGACTTCAGACCTGGCACTCTATCCACTGCACCACCTATGTGCATGTGCATTAGTTTATACAGAGGTCTAAAAATGGATATATGTAAGTACATGAAGGTATATATAGACAATCACATCCACATCCCATTATGAAAAATTTGCCTCTTCCTCCTGCAGTGATTATGGCTATGACAGACATGGAGATAATCAGTGCATCCCTGCTTTCTGGTACAACCCATCTTCTCCATCAAGGGATTGCAGCCTTGGCCAGAGCTACCTCAACAGTACTGGGTAAGTACCTGGCTTGTTCATTTCTGGCTCTCTTCTGGGCTTTTGCCTAAGTTGGAATTAGACAGACTGAGCTGCAGATGTAATAAGCGGAGCGTTTGTTAGGATAAGACTAATGAGCAAAGTTGCAGAAATTGTCTTCTAGAAATGATTTAAGATTAGGAGAGAGAGATCCTGCCAGCCAGGATATTTATGATAACATTGTTCTAGCAACAAGGAGGTGAGTTTGGGGCCAATCTTTTCATGCAAAAGATCAAACTGACCAGCAGCCTGGTTTCAGTGAAAGGTTTCAGAAAAGGCATTTGTCCTTATGAGGTGAGATGGGTGCCCTTTAGCCAGGCTGTTTCAGCTCTTCTCAGAACAATGGTTTGTTACTGGAACCTTGGGCAATGCAAATGGCCATAAGTACCACACAGGTATTACTGAGTTCCAGAGTGACAGGTCAGCCCAAACACCTTAGGATTCTGACTTACCTGTCTTGGAAATGTAGTTTTGAGAGCTTTTGTAACCCTCCAATTTGAGAGAGACAGACAGACAGACAGAGACAGAAACAGAGAGACAGAGACAGAGACTGAGAGAGAGGCAGTGCGTGTGTGTGTGTGTGTGTGTGTGTGTGTGTGTGTGTGTGTGTGTGTAGAGCACACTTATTTCCATCTGTCTCTCTGTCTTCCCTTCATGATTCTACAAGGAGCTTAAACTGTCCCTTTGGAGATTTATTCTCTCTTCCCCAACTTTCCTCCTTGATGACCTATCCCATACCTGCTGAATAGTCAAGATAACAGAATATATAGTCAACACTGATGTGGGAGTCATGAATCCAGCCTTCCAATTCCAACTTCCTTCTTTAATGACCTCTCTGTTGCTTCCAAGAAGTCACTTGCCTTTCTGTACCTCTCGGTTTATTTAGCTTTATAGTAGTATGACTATCACCCCCTGCAATCTGGGAACAGGGAAATAGGACTTAAAAAGGGGAGTGGAGGTTGAGTTGTTCTATAAAATAACAAGCCTGAGCCAGATCTTGACATGAACAGGTCCTGGCAGGGCTACTCCTGGGGGCTGATCTCTGGTTTAAGGACACTTGGCATTGAGATTTAGGGGATTCAAACTCTATAGATGAGGCAGCTTTGGCTTATGGGCTTGTGTTTTCACTGACAGAGAAATCCTGAGAGTGGGTAGGTTGCTTTTAGCCTCTGATACAGTCTATGGGGTTAGGAAGGAGGTGGTCCAGGGGGCTAACCTCAGAGGCAGTTCTTTTTAATGGGTACTTTCTCACAAACATGTTTTACTTAGGATGCCCTGATCTTTGTAAAAGAAGCATCCAGTTATAAATTCTAGCCACATTTGGAAGCTGACCTGCAACCTGAAGGTTCTTAGAAACCGTAAAGTCCACACCCCTCATCCCCTCTTTTTCTGGATTAGGAACTGAGATCCAAAGTAGGGAAATGACTTTTTAAAGATTATACAACTTGATATGAGTAACACAGTTTACAATATTTCATTATAATCAAATCTCTACATGTCACAAAATCTCACTCTGGTGCCAACTGGCTGATCATCCAAGGTACTGAAATTAGGTTTATTTTATGTTTTTATATAATATCACTACTGCCATAAAATATATCATCACAGTTGTCTATAAAGAATACTTTTTAAAGCTTTTATGGTCTAAATTTTGGCCACATGGAAATATGGCTATTTTTGATGCTGTTTCAATGAACCTCAGTGCCCTCTGTAACATTTTATGACTCTGTGTGTGTACATGTGAGCCTGGCACATTCCTCTATGTTCTAAAGATCTGTGTTTTCTAATTAAATACTTCAGAGAGGATTTCTTCTCTTTACAGAAGGATTTATCACAGAGTGACTATAAATAGCAAGCACCATCCTCCACCCAACTTGCACTCAAACATTGGTTTCTAATTATTATTATTTCCATAATAGAATTTGGGTTTGGAGGAAGGAAGTCTAGCTGAGGCAGAAAAGTTGAAAGCTTACGTGTTAAAAGGCAGTGACCATTTGATGATTCTTCAATAAATGAAGACATGCCAGCTGTAAAGAGTCATAGAAAATCAGGAGAATGGGCTTTCATCTTGAAAGCCTAATTTTTAAAAAGGGCGAGAGGAGAGGGACAAGGTGTATAAATGCTTTGTAATGTGAGCTATGCCTGCTCAAGGAAAAGGCTGTGTTCCTTTCTGTTTTTTCTAGTCCAGTCATCTCAGATACTAGCTATAGATCTTGAAATTAGATGCCTTGCAATAAAAGTGTTGGTGAGCTAGTGAGATAGGAAGTCCCAGGTTTCATTTCATCCAGTGCCTTCCTTGATCCACTGGATGCCTTTGAATGAGGACCATTTGAATGCTTATGATAGGTTAATTAGCCCTGGCTAAAAAAAACAGGGAAGAACCCAAGTCTCTTTTAAGTGACTAATAAGTCCTAGATGGAGTCTACTATTGTCCTACTTTGCAGACAGCCACATGCTAGGGGTCGCTGTCAATAATTCATATCAGGCAATTAAAAAAATGAATGGAACATGTTTACTTATACAATAAAGATTCTTTTTGGACTGTAGCATGGCATTCTAATGCATTAGGAGTTGCAGAAAGCACTTTGTTATAGGCTATCGTATGTAATAAATATGTATTATCAATCAGCAAGTCTATTTACTAAGTGCTGATTATATTCCAGATACTGTGCTAAGGGCTGGGGAGACAGAGAAAAAGCAAAAGAGGGTCCCTGCTCTCAAGGAACTTATATTCTAACGAGGGAAATGACATATGCAAAAATGATTATGTACTGGATACTCCGGAGTACAAGGAAGGGGATCTTATAAGGAAGGCACTTTCAGCTGAGGGATGGGGAGTAAGGATGACTTGGAAAGACCAACCATACAATATTCTGTGTGAGAGGGAGGCAGTGCAGTGTGATGGAGTGAGCATCAGCAGCTCTGTCTTCTAGTCCCAGCTCTGCCATTAATGTCCTAGCTGATCTCAGGCAAGGTATTTCTCTACGGGTCTCAGTTCTGAAATAAGGAGGCTACATCAGAGGTTCTCCAAGGTCCCATCAGGTACCATTGTTTTGTTTCTGCAACAGTGGTCAACGAATAGGATCTGCCTTGTTCTGGTGAGGTCTTTTACAATAGAGGTTGGACTAGATGACCTCTCAAGGTCCCTTCTAACTCTTTTCTTCTCTATTTATCTTGGAGGTTGTTCTGCTGCAGTGGCATTGAATGGAGGCCTCCTATTCGAACTTCTGTTTAGTCTGTCAATCCCACTATGAGGAAGATGAAATATTGAGGGTGGTGGCAGAGAGGATGCCATAAAATGCTATAAAACAACCTGATGACTCAGAAGTGAGAGCTGTTGGATGACAGAAGGGCTCCCCAGAGGCAAAAGAATGTTTTCTGCAATCAGAGTCAGAATTAGGCACAGTAACTGGACCAAGGTCCATCTCTGCTTGGGTGGTAGCAGGAGAAGGTCCCAGGAGAATGAAGGCAGATTCCTCTCACCCCAAGGACCCCAAGCATGATCCAGTCATTGGCCCCTTCCCATGTTCCATAGGAGTCACACATTGATTTTTCTTTTCTCAGTTCAGCAACCTGAACCATAGATTGCCAGGAAGAACCAATCAATAACAGTGTGTAGAGAGCTGCTTTTCCCTATGATGAAGGATAGAGACTCCCTGTTGTTTGTTTAACTTTATAAGGAAAGGTTGGCCTCAGCTGCTATGAGAAGTCTCTTTTCTTTAAAAACACACACACACACACACACACACACACACACACACACACACACACACGAAACGTGCACCAAAAAACAAAACCATAATGTCAATACCTCCAGGTATCGGAGAATTGTGTCTAACAACTGCACAGATGGGCTAAGGGAGAAGTACACTGCTAAATCCCAGCAGTGCCCAGGCAAGGCTCCAAGGGGACTCCACGTGGTGACTGTGGACGGGCGGCTGGTGGCTGAGCAAGGGCACAATGCCACCTTCGTCATCCTCATGGAGGAGGTAGGTTCCAAACTTTGAAGCTGAGACATATGAAAGTGACATTTCTTTCTGCTTGATTGAGAAAGACACCCATCTTACTAGACTCTAGGTGCCTTTAGGTGTCTTAACTGGAACTTTTGAAAGAAGAGAGAGAAAAGAATGACATAGTGTGAGGGTATTGGCAGTGGAAACATAAGCTGATTTGGTATCAGTTCAGTGGCCTCAGATTGTTTCACGAGGCATAGGAATGTGAATTTCCCTCCTCAAAATCTGACTACTTTTTATATAAAATTTTATTTTGCCATTAGGCTATTTATGCTACATGAAAGAAATATAATCTTTCCTCCATGTCATGAGCTCACACAGTCCATCTCTCCTTCTGTCATTCCAAACCCTAACCCCTACTAAAAAAATCCTGGTATAGATTGTCACGTTCTGAAATAGTCTTACCTTGTACTCTCTGAGTGTATAAAATTAGGGTTGGGAAGGTTGTATTATTAAATTCCCTTTTAAAAATAGTGTAAAGTTTTTGTTTTGATTTTCCCCTCTAGCAGTTGTACCATTCATTTACATGTTCCCAGACTGGTCAGTGAAACTAAAATGTCCATGATCACTTTGGCCTTACAGGTAACCTCATTGTCTGTTGACTATTGAGCAACAACAATAAGAATGAAAATAACAATTAAAACAATTTACATTCTATAGCATTTTACAAGTCATAAGTAGTGCAAATTTTGTTATGCCCATTTCCCGATGAGAAAACTGAGAATCAGCAAGTTAGCTGTAGAGCTTAGACATAAACCCAAGTATTTAGTTCCCACATCCTGTGCATTTTTCAGCCTATACCATGTTGTCTCTCTTGCTGCCACTTCGATTATTCCATGGTCATGGAAAATATTAGTGCCATTTGCTCTTGTGGGGCTGCACATGGGATTTTTGATTTACAAAGTCCTAAAAATTTACATGCAAATTGCTCTGTGCTTTGGGATTCTTGGAAAATGACCAAACTGAATTTCTTTTCTCCAAAGATAGAGCATTTTGGGAACCTTTTAAAACATATTCAACATGGACTGGGCTTTGGAGATGTAATATCTGAAACTAGCCAACTTGGCATCTACCTCCTGGTCCAGACCCTTGATTGAAAGAGTTATGGGCTTTGGAAGGGGTCAGCATCACATTTCCACTGGGGACTTTTAAGGGCCAGAGCTGCAAAAGGTGATTCTTGAATGACTTGGTAGAGCCCTGATCTTATCCATTTGAAAGGCTGCCAGTTCATTTCCACCTTAATTTATTTTCATAAACTCATAGATAGTTGACATTGTGTGGGGGCTAGAAAGCATCTATCAATATTTCATATATAACCAAGGTGCTGCTGAGAGGGAGGCAGGAGACAGTCTGGGACACTGTTATTCTCTGGGAAAAGTGACCGGTGGCAATGGTACATTGTTGAGAAATGTATTTTTCTCTTTTGCTCTGCCTTTTTTTATAAGGAAATATAAACGGATTATGCAGCATTTTTGACAAGGCAAGAGAGAGACTTTCTGACTTTATGCTCTTTTCCCTCAGTTCATTTGATAATTAGTGTCTCTCCTGCTTAAAACACTCTGAGATTCATAGACTCACAAAGGAGAAGTGGCAAAATTTAATGACCTTAGGCTTATTGTGAGGGATGTTGGGGGGAATATGTGCTGCACTTGGCTCTAGGACAGACCCTGGTTCATATCCTCATTTGGCTTATAAATTTGTGAGAGCCTCAGCAAGTCACCTAACTATTGAGTCCCAGTATCCACTCCTGTTAAGTAGGAATGTGACACCCATCTCACAGCTGTATTATGAAATTTAAATGAGATAATGTCTATAAAATGCTTAGTAAAACCTTTTCAACATCAGCTATCGTCTACCTATCTAACTGAGAAAGGAATGAAGGATCTGGAGCAGGGATCAAAACCGTATTTGGAACCAGTTATTTCCATAACTCCTGGAAAGAGTTTTCTGGGTTCAGATCCTGCCTCTGCAAGTCATCAAAACCTTCTTAGCTTCAGTTTCCTTATCTTCAACATGAGGTTCATAAAGTAGATGAACTCTAAGTTTCCTCCATCTTTAAAAAATATGATCCTGCAGGAGATCCTTGATAAATCTGTGGTTTGCTCCACCATTTCCTTTATATACCCATAAATATAATAAGTTGAATAGTTAGTAGCAAGGGTATAGAAGCTATGCCATATGGAAGATGAGGTAAAAGGTTAAAATGTCCATATGGATTCTCCTAGAACTCAAGAAAACTAGACTATAAGCAGATTTGAACTCCTGGGTTCTTTACATCTGCTCTTATTAATATACCCAGGCCCTTTTTGCTCATCTCTGCTTTTCCACTGTTTGTACATAAGCATGAATCTGACATGGCTGTATGATCCTGGGCAAGTCACTTATCTGCTTTCAGACTTAGTTTCTCTACTTTTAAAATGAGAATAATAATAGCCACACCACCTACTTTATCAGAGAAGTTTGTGAATCAAAGGAGATAATGCCTATAAAGCACTTTGAAAGACTGAAGTGCTTTATAAATGTCATAAAAAGTACATTCATGACTTCAACCACGTGATAATAAAGGAATTAGGCTATGAGTGGGAAAGAATCCTGGCCATGTAGTTTCACATCCTACCTCTGACCCTTACTAGATATGTGACTGTCGATAAGTCATTTAACTCCTCAAAACCTCGGTTTCCTCATCTGTAAAAAATAGGGATAATACCTATACCACCTAGTGATATCAGCAAAGGAAAATGTGTCTGAGTCCTAAGGCACCATCCTAGCTAGAGCAGAACATTCTCTAAGATGCTGAAGAGGTTCACAGCTCGTTGGTGAAGCATCATGTAGCCTTGAAATGTTCATTAATAGCCTTAGTTCCTTCCCATTTAGAGAGTACTCTCTTCCTGCCTCAGAACCCTGATTGAGTTTATTCTCATTTACTCACACTCTGCATGCCCTTATCTACCTTCGGGTTTTTGAGAAACGAGGCTTCCAACTGTGGTGCCACATCGCTTCAACCTCCTTTGCACTGGCTGATGCAGGAGAATTCTAATAGGCTTCCCGAGGATCCTTTAGAGTTCCCATCCAGAGATCTCTTTCGAGTTGCCTAAGTGTCCTAAGAGTAGTCCAGGGTAACCTTAGGGGAATGATGGAGTGAGGGGTTGTTTCCTGCATGCCCACCTTGCCCAACTTAAGCTAGAAGAAGCCTAGGGCACAAATGAAGCCTCATTCACTTCATCAGCCCAGAACAATGTTCCCTCCTGCAGGGCGATCTCCAGAGGACAAACATCCAACTAGACTTTGGAGATGGGATTGCCGTATCCTACGCTAACTTCAGTCCCATTGAGGATGGCATCAGGCATGTATACAAGAGTGCAGGGATCTTCCAGGTGACAGCCTATGCGGAGAACCACTTGGGCTCAGATACTGCTGTTCTCTTCCTACATGTGGTTTGTAAGTAGGTGAACAAATGTGGTCCCTTTGGAGCTTTCCCACCTCCCCTTCTCTCTCTCTCTCTGTGTCTCTGTCTCTGTCTCTGTCTCTGTCTCTGTCTCTCTCTCTCTCTCTCTCTCTCTCTCTCTCTCTCTCTCTCTCTCTCTCTGTC
>NC_058131.1:616516395-616532963 GCF_016433145.1 Gracilinanus agilis
ATATATCCCTTGCCTAGAGTTCCAAGCATGGGGGAGCAGGGGGATGGGCAGGGCTGAGCTTGGCAGCCACAGGTAAGGTGTGAACTTGGCTGAATACTAGTCCTCCGATGGGGAATAAATCATATCTGAGTTTCACAAATATCCGGCTTCTGAACTGATCATTACTTTCCCATTTCCTTCACATTGTGTTAGGATAAGAAAGTAATAGAGTAACGCTGTGACTCTCCAAAACCCTTTGGAGAAGGTCATTCTAGGAAGCCAGCTTTTTCTGATTTCTGTAGTTTATACACATGAAACTGTCTTTTGGAAATTTAACCATTGATTCGAAAATATTTCTTGCCCTTTCCTGAACTGTTACATGGAGAACAGTGGATGGGATTTAACCTTTTCTTGGTTACTCCAGGGGCATCATTAGACTGTTGGTTTCTGCTTTTCAATGATGTCCTCAGAGCCTGATGATGGGCATGAGAAGACTGTTTACCCCTGAAATTAATGGCTCCAGACTTCTGAACCTTTTTTTTCTTTTCTCTCTTTTTTTTACTGTTTCTGTGTGTGACACACACACTATATTAGATACAGATATACAATATATGTATAATTATATAAATATATTTATATACTTTTATTTATAGATTTATACTTTTATATATAATTATATGTACATATAATTATGTACACTTTTATTTATATATATTATACTTTATATATGAATATATATGTATATATAATTATACATATATTGCATACCTGTATGTGTATGTATATATACATATATTGTATATATGAATTTAAATACACATATTACATGCATATATAATATAGTGTGTATATGTCTATATACAATTGCATATATGTGTGTGTTGCATATACACGTATATATGAAAACAGCATGCTATAAGCTAAGCAGAAAATGGTACTGACCATGGAGTTTGGAAGGTCCTAGGTTAGAATCCTGACTCTGACGTTAATTAGCCATGTGAGGAGTCATTTAATCTCCTAGAGCCTCAGTTTCCTCATCTGAAAAAAATGGAGATGATAATACTTGTCCTAGATTATGTAGTAGATAGAGTGCTGATATATATATATATATACACACATACACACACACAGTGTGTGTATGTATGTAAGTAGATATATACCTACATAGGTGTATATATATATATATACACAGAGAGATGTATATATAGACATATGTGTCTTATAGAGGCATATTTTATAGATATGTATTTATGTGGGTCTAAAATGCACATATATGCATACATATATATGGTGCCCCCAAAACCTTCATATTTTTATGATTTAATAATTTCAGAAGTATATATGCTACAAATTTACCAAAAATCAGTTAACAGTTTAATTACTAGGGGCATCTAGGTGGCTTAGTTTGAAATGTGGCTGGAGACACTTCCTAGTTGTGTGACTCTGGGCAAGTCACCTAACACCCATTGCCTAGCTCCTGGGGGTCTTCTGCCTTGGAAGCAATACACAGATCTGATTCTAAGATGGAAGGTAAGAGTTTTAGAGGATAAAAAAATTAATTCCTTAATTCCATTAACATCGTTTTGTGACTTTTGAATAATAACTTTTAATTTTAGCAAGATGAGACTTTATGCATGGTGTGTGTGTGTGACAATTCCTGGATGACATTCTCTCAGACTGATTGATTGGTCGAGAAGTCCTCTTGCCTTGGCATCTTGGTCATGTGCTCTGTTTTTAGATTTTTTTTCTCAAGGGGTCACATTAAAACTGTTGCATGTGCATCAGAACCTCATTCTTTAGATGATCTGAAAGATAAGATAGCACATAAAACCATTCATCTGACCAGTAGCTGGTGAAATTCTTTACAGTTGGATAGCACAATGTATGACATAGGTGATGGTTACAATGATTTTTAATAAGAAATATATTAATACTTCAAATTTTTAATAACTAAACTCCCAAATATTTTTTGTGAGTTTGTAGCATTTATACTTCTGATATTAGCTTAAAGCAGCACATAATCTTTTTTTTTTTTTAAACCTTTACCTTCTGTCTTGGAGTCAATACTGTGTATTGACTCCAAGGCAGAAGAGTGTTAAGGGTAGGCAATGGGGGTCAAGTGACTTGCCCAGGGTCACACAGCTGGGAAGTGACTGAGGCCAAATTTGAACCCAGGACCTCCCGTCTCTAGGCCTAGCTCTCAATCCACTGAGCTACCCAGCTGCCCCCAGCACATAAACTTTTGGGAAATTGTGTGTGTGTGTGTGTGTGTGTGTGTGTGTGTGTGTGTGTGTATGTAAATAAGTGAATAAATAAACATTTCCTCCAATTTCAATCACATTTCTATCAATGTGCTTTCTAGGGACACCCTTTCATCTTTTCCTTTCTCCCTATTCATTTTCTTCTTGCTTCTAATGCAGATTGGGTAAGGCAATGCAAAATGGACTTGTTAGAACTATAGGCAAAATAAGCATCAATAATCCTGTAACCTCTGAAAAAGGGCTACAAGGAAAATCTAATGATGGGATATTCCTTTTACTAGGTAGAGTTTTAGAGATCTATTTTGAATGTTTACCAACCTTTCTCCTCGGCATTAAGTTGAACCTCAGAGAAAGGAGACCTCAAGAGAGTAGAATTTCAGAGAGGTAGACTGTTAACTGAATTTAATTGGTTTGCTTCCGAGTAACCCTTCTTCTCCTTATCTATTTTGACTCTAAAGCTAAATTCTACCCCAAAATTCAGGAGTACCTTTTCTGATCAGAACGGATGGTAGGGGTACATGAGAGCATAAATTAATGTAGGTTTTGAGAAATTAGGCAAAGTTTTATGATGCTTCATATGGAAGCTTTGAAAAGACATTGTCTGGGAAAAATAAAACATTACTGTAAAAATAAAAGTAAGAAAAAAGAAAAGACATGTTGCCCAGTATTCATCTTGTCTGACAAATACACACACAGCTCCACTAATATGCATATGTGCACGCAAGTCCCCATATGTACACTCAGGCAACTGCTCTAAATATTCTCTTTTGAAAAGTCAAGCCCATTTTCCAACCATAATGACTAAAGACAATATAAAGCAAAACAAATCATTATTTTGTGAGAGTAGGAAAGAGGCTTTTTAGGAGGCATCCTTAGTTTTTAAAAAGGATATAACTCTTAAAATTAAAAGCTTGATTCTTATAGCCAAATTTGTTTTGAGACAAAATCCTGTTGCAACGAATGCCAAGGAAATTTGTAAATTCCTTTTTAGATACAGGGGTATTTTCTTTCCACTAGAGGCAGCAAGGTATTTGACATGGAGATAAGGGAAACCTAGGTTCACATCTCATCTTATTAGCTTACTAGCAAGTCACCTAATTTATCTGAGCCCTAGTTTCCCCATCTATAAAATGGTAGCAGTAATAATAATAATAGCTTTTCTACCTATTTTAAGGTGATTGTGAGAACCAAATGAGAAAATGTTTCTAAATCATTACAAATCTTAACATACTATATAAAATTTTAGGTATTATTATTATTATTGTTATAATTTAAAAGGGAATGTTTTTTGACATAAGGGACTAAGTTAAGAAATCATTTTTGTTCAATAAAAAATTATATCATGTGTGTGCATGTGGTGTTATTTAGTCCTTTTCACCCATGTCCAATTCTTTATGACTCCATTTGGAGTTTTCTTGGCAATGATACTATAGTGGTTTGCCATTTTACAGATGAGGAAACTGACAGGGTTAAGTGACTTGCCCAGAATCACACAGCTAGTAAGTAGTATCTAAGGCTGGATTTAAATTCAAAAATAATAATCTCCTGCCTGCAAGCCCAGTGCTTTCCCCTTTGTGCCACCTAGCTGCTCCCCCATGTATTTGTATGTTGTGTGTATATGTAAACACATAAAGATTGGATAGCATCATAACATGCTAAAGCTAAAAGTGGCTTCAGAGATCATACAGTGAAATTCTCTAATAATATAAAGAAACTGAGACTGAAAGATTTGCTTTAGTTCACACAGTAGAGAGCAGACTCTAGATTCAAATCCAAGTCCTGCGCTTCCAAATACAGTGTCTGAGAAGAGGTTAAACGATTTGATTGGGTCACACAGCTAATTAGTATAAGATTTGACATTAAACTCAAATTCTAACTTGCTAGAATCAGCCAGCTGCTTACTGTGTCTCATTAAATACACACACTACATATTCAGATATATCCATGTATATATACATATATGATACATATATACACACAGATATATAGAGATGCATGTGTATACATTTGTGCGTCTATGTGTCTATATTCAGGAAGACTCATCTTCTTGAGTTAAAATCTGGCCCAAGATACTTACTGGGCAGATGATTCTGGGCAAGTCATTTAACCCTGTTTGCCTCAGTTTCCTCATCTGTAAAATGATCTAGAGAAGGAAATAACAAACTTTTCTAGTGTCTATACCAAGGAAATCCCAAAAAGGGGGTACAAAGAATTGGACGCAACTGAAAAAGGACTGAACGACAGTACATTTTATATCATATTTATATATGTGTTTATATGTATGTAGTGGTATGTGTGTTTATAAATATAGACACATACACACATACTATATATATATAAAGTGAAAAAATATATGTGTGAAAAAAGTACAAATTTACATACATATATATATATTTGTATTTTTTTCACCCCAAAAAACCTTGCCACTGGCATGCACAGTTCCTTTGGGCGTGGTCCTTGCTTGTGAAGAGACTGGTCAGAAGTTTCTCAGTGGCAATAGCCAGTCAAAAGTGAAGCTGGTTTATGCTGCAGGCTATGTGCAAGAAGGAGGAAATGTTCCTTGAAAATTTTATCATGCTCATAATTCCCTCAAAATCAATCATGGCTGCTTTTAACAGCCAGTTATTAGAGCGATAACTGCTCTTGGCCTCACCTTGGGCCATTAGCTAACAAAAGTAGTTGTTAGCTTCCCATAATAACCAATTTCTCATGGATTATTGGATTTTATCAGAGGGATCACTATTTGATGGTGAGAGTTTTCAGGATATTGCCTTTTTCGTTTTCACCTGAGCTTCTTCTTGCCCCCTTTCCTTTCACATACTTCATAGCTCATCTCTACCTTTAAGGCAAGCTTGCATTCTTCCCTATGCTGAAAGGGACCTTGTTCATGCCCATTTCTTGAAGTTTTTCACCTATATGGAGTCATACCCTCATTCCAGAAGATTGAGTTATGCTGATCAATACTGGTCAGTCCCCTAGAAGACCAATGGCTTTTGTCCTAGATAGGAAGTTAGCGAAGTGCCTCCTATGCAGAGAAACCTTCTTAGGACAAAGTTGGGCAAACTTAATGAAGATTGAACAGATTGCCTAGAACGGAAATTTCTAGGGTCTCAGGTCATGCTTATTTACCTCTTCTCAGATAAAAAGCTGAAAAGGATTCAGATTATCTTTTGAGCTCTTAAAAATAATGCCCCATTGCCTTTTGGGGGAGTTCTTCCCCATCTGGATCAGCAATAATGATAGTAATGTTAATATCACTATGAGGAAAGAAAGGCAAGTTGTTATTAGAGCTTTATTTTAAACATGGGAAAACTGAGATCTGGAGAGATTAAGCCATTTGCCCAATGTGTTGCAATTAAGTCTGGGCCATATCTAGGACAAGAACTGGGACTCATGGTTTATAATCCAGTTCATTCTCTAAACTAAATGCTTGAAATATGACTATGAATGCAAACAAGGAAGATGATATGGTCTGAAAACCCCTGGAAGTCCCTAACACGATGCTCCATAATCCATGATATGAGAATATGGTCCTTACTTTAGAGATGAAAGAGAATGTCCCTCTTTGAAACAGATCAGCTGCCACACAAGCAGATGTGTTAACCAACTCTGGGATGTGTGCACTAGGATGCTATCATTATGGGAACTCTTCCTCACCCCCTCCTCAGCCCATTTCAATAAAATCAATCTCTGCAATTGCAAAGCCTTGGAGAATCTACCTAATACCTCTTGAACAGAAGCATTAAGCATTTTAATTTAATTCAGCATAAAAATAAAACAAGATTGGGGAACATCCACCCAACTAAATGTAAAGCTAAAACATTTGCATTTTCCCACCTGCATCTTCCTGTCCTCATTTTATTTCCCAAATGCTCTAAATTAAAATTCTCCATTGGTATGCACTAGATGTGTTCCTGGCATTCTGATTACTTGCTGCCTTAAATGTGCTGCTGCTCACACCTGCTTTATGAGTGCAGTACGGGATAGCTGGTTACCCTACTGGTGGGTGGTTTAATCCAAACCTGGGAACTCTGCTGGTGTTTCGGTTCCTGATTGAAAGATCCCTTTTCTTTCTAACAAAGTCCCACCCACCAATGTGGGTCCTGCAGAGGACAGTGGACAAGAGGCCAGTGAAGGAAGGATGATAATGACTTGGAGGAGGATGATAATGAGAGAGCCCTCTCTCCCATACAATTCATTGACCCAAATCACAGTGCCCACAAATCAGTAGAGACAGAAGTGATGGCTACTTCTCCCTTTGTTTATTGGTTTGAGTGTCTAGCAAGCTCATTTTGTCCTTGAGCTGAAAGTTTCAATAAAGGATAAGCTAGAATGTGCAAGTGATCACCCAGGATGGTTTTATTTAAAGTCCACAACCCTTCATAGATTATTTCAAGCCAAAATAATATAAATAGGTACATGAATAAAATTGTCAACTCATTCTCTATTGAGTCAGAGTTCTCTTCATCCACATTTCTTCTGCTTGCTGGGAGTGCACTCTCTATTTGAGCATGTCTGGAATGGTGGCTATGCTCTGCTTCTAAACCTTGAGGGTAGGGGAGCAAAGAGAGTAAACAGGTGCAATTAGATAGCTCATTGAAGGAAGAGAAGCTCTTAAATTGTTTTCTTCCCATTCTTCTAGGTCCTGTGGAACATGTCCATCTCAGCGTTCCTTTTGTAGCCATCAAGAATAAAGAGGTCAACGTCACTGCAGTTGTATGGCCCAGCCAGTTGGGGACCCTCACCTATTTCTGGTGGTTCGGCAACAGTACTAAGGTTTGAGCATGTTCTAAGGGTCTCTGATATCAGCTAATGTTGAGGTGTGGACTTAGAATCATCTTGTTACTAACACGGGAGTGTGACTGTGACTTAGCAAATTTGAGGGTTTGATTCTTTTCTCTCTTCATGACATTGTCATTATATTTTCCTAGGTTACTATTAGTGTGATGGGACTCTGGCCCTTGTGATGATTAGTCTAAAATGTGTATCCTAAAAAGCACACATGTATAAATAAGTACTGCACACTTAAAAAATGGTGGAATATACAATGAAAGATGGCATGATGTAATAAAAAGAACTCAGGATTAGGAGACTACGGGCTGATCTGATTTCTCTTCCTTGACTCTGACATACATTGTAGAGCAGAAATAGCAATACATTAGAGTCAGAAGAAGTGGGTTTGGATCTCAAATCTGCCACTTACAACCCAGGTGACCTTGGGAAAAAAATCAGTTCTCTTCTCTGGACCCAAATTTCTTCAACTGTAAAATGAAGTCGTTGGGCTCAATGATCATTAAGGTCTCTCCAGACTCTAAATCTTGTGTTCCAATGAGGTTAATAGTTATATATGACCTTGGGTGAGTATACTACCTCCCTGGGCCACAGTTCCACAGCTTTAAAATGTGGAAATTGGACTACATGATGTGTTTGGTACCCTCCAGATATGAAGGTTAATGATTCTTAGTGTTGACAAGGTATAATTTACCCATGGAAGTGGTATTTTCTGATTCCCCCAAGGTTAACCATTAGAACTATGCTTTATTTCTTTTCTAGAAGCCTGAGATAGGGAGAAGAAAAATTAGAAGGAGGTTTATATCTCCTCTCCTCTCCATTCTCCTTCTTTCTCAGCCTCAGTTTACTCAACTATTAAATTTTGCTAACAGTAGCATCTATCTCATAAGGATTTAGAGAGGATCAAATAAGACTATGTACATAAAATATTTATCTATGCAAAATGAGCTATTTAATAACAATAATTAGACACCAATACTGACAACAACCCTCTGAGATATGTCCTCTGATATTAATTTTGTCCATGAGGAAGCAACCAAAGTCCTGAGAAGGGAAATGACTTGTTAAATCCAGTGAGCTTATGTCAGACTCAGCTTCATGCTCTTTATTGATTGCACTGAATGACTTGTAAAATTTGGGAATGTTAAACAATTGTTCTATAGGGAATCAGATATAGGGCATCAGATATCAAATATGAAGGAGAGAAAGAAGCTCTTCCTGGGAGAGACAAAAGTGGCTAAAAAGGGCTCGTCACATAGCAAGAGTTTGGTAAATTTTTATTGCCTGATTGACTTTATTCCTAATTTTATCTTGACAAAGACCTGCTGAGGGTATATAATAGAGGCTCCCTATCCCTGGAATTCCTTCCAATAATGCTGATTATTTAATTTCATACATATTTTTTGAATATACAACACATGGAAGATAATGTTCAGGTTCTATGGCTGTTGGTTGTTAGAAACTCTTTGTTTCACTCTGTCATCTCCTGGGAGCCATATCCCCAGTGGTTCACTGAAGGTAAACAACATCTTTGGAACTTGGGCCCCAGAAACTTCAAGCCAGCAAAGCAAGATGCAAAGATTTCTGGGGCTGGGTTGAAAGGATCTGAACACTAGTCCCAGTTCCACCACTGACTGTAGACAGGTCAGTTAAACTTTTTCAGCCTCAATTTTTCATCTCTAAAGAAATCATTATTAGAATTAAATGACAAAGTCTGTAACTCTATATACATATATAAGGTATCATTATTGGTGGGGCAAGGGGTGACATAGCAAAGGACCCTGGACTTTTTATTTGATCTGACAAGGAGACAGCAGTGTAATGTGGTAGATGAGAAAAGGAATGAGGTTTTTTCTCTTAATCAGACCTGTGATTTCATTGACTTAGGGACTCCCCAAAGAAGGGATTTCTTCTACCAAAGAAGATTTACACCTGTTTTGCAATGAACAGGCTTGGAGAATTGTTCAAGATATTGAGACGCTAATTGTCTTACCCAAGATTACCCTACAAAAGGGCTTTCTGACTCTGAGGCCAGCTCTCTAACCACTATGCAATTTTCCTTGTCATAAGATCATAGACTTTCCTCAATAGAAGTCGAGTGTCCAGAGAATGTAGGTGTTTGTCTTATTGGGGGCTGTTCTAGTCAGACAACACCTGGAGTGTGCCCTCAATCTTCAGCTTTATAATTTAAGTGTTATATTGACAAACTGGAGTGAGTATTGAGGAAAGTAACTGGGACGAGTTGCTGACAAGACCATGTATAAGACAACTTTTCAAGAGCTATTTAGTCTCAAGATGAGAATACTCAAGGGTGGACTGCAGGTCAGGTGAAAAGTATTTGATGGCTCATGATAGGGAAAAGGATTTAAAACCCACAGGGCAGAATTTGGACAACTGTTTAGACTTTCAAGGTAAGTAGATTTGATTTAAGAGGGGACAGTATTTCCCAATGCTTAGTTGTATAAAAGTGGAATAAACTTTCTAGGGAAGTTGCAGGGTTTCTTCTTCCTTAGGTCTTTCAAAAGGGAACAAATGAGCTATTGTTGGGGCTAATATAGAAGTGATTTATGTTTTAAGTTGCATATGCAAAGAGGCTAGATTCTAACCAGAATACTTGACTTTAGTCTGAATTTCCCCAACTATGAATATAGGAATAAATTTATCATGCCCCCCAAATTCCAGATTCCCTTATATTTTAGAAAAAAATCAGGAAATGGTTGTACTCTATGTTCACTGGGCAACATCACTAAGGAAGATCTTGGGTGACTGCCCTGTCATTTCCTAGATCTTATTCCCCGGGGCATAGATTGTTAAAAAAAAAAAAAAAACAACAACAACTAGGAAAGACTTTTGAAAATATCTAGTCCAATTCTTCCATTTTATTTATCTTTCCTTTCTCTAACTCCTCCCCAGAGTCAGGGTGGTACAATGGAAAGAGTATTGTCTCTGGAGTCAGAGGACATGAGTTCAAATCCCATCTCTAACAGTACCTGGGTGATTTTGAGAAAGTTACTTGAACTCTCCTCTTCTGGAAAATGAGGGGGTTCATCTAGACAGCCTCTTTTCCAGCTCTAGTTTTGTGATCCTGTGAGGTTATACTTCACAATTAGCATTTTATACCATATTGTCCTAATAATTCTCTGGTTTTCAATGCTGGAAATTTCTGTCCTGTTCGCTGTATTTTCTCTGGGTGCTCCAACCTGGACAAGACTTGGAACTTTATTATATAAATAATGGGGAGCCATTGAAAGTTTTGAAGTGGGGAAGTGACGCACTAGTATGGCCTGATCATTCAGGAGCATCTGTTTGCAATAAGGTCTTATTTTTAAAGCCTAGGTAATACACAATAGCTACATATTTTGTGCTTTAAAATAAACACAGAGCATATTGCTTGTTATAATGGGGCAACTTGATGTAGTTAACTGAAAAAAAAATTCCCTCACAGCTCACTATTCCCATTAGTCAAGTGGAAATCTCATAAGTAAATTGTCACTCAGCTCAGTAGATGACTTGTTGTTACCTGTCTCCCACAAGGAGTTCTCAGTAGGGGATAGATGGGGCACACACATGGCTGGACTGCAAACCAGGAATTATTTTAAAGGGTATGGCTTCAGCTCCACCCTCCTGTCTGTCTAGAAGCCAGATTCAAAGGACTCAATTGCTTGTCCATTGGATTTGGAATGTTCTGAAAGGCCAATTTGCTGGGATTAAAAGAGGTCCAGCTTAGTAAATGTGTCTGCTTGTCTAATAGATTCGAGCAAATGAACCTTAAAAGACTTGATTTAATTTAACATGTGGTTCCAGACATCAGTGGCTGGTTGAAAACTCAAGGAGCCAGTTGAGAGTTCCAGCTTTCTGATGATAGTGAAACCAGCCATGATGCCATAACAGCTGATGAAAAACAAAAGCAGTTTGGAAAAATGAAATTAGCCACCTCTATTACCTAAGCCTGGGAAGCCTATGGCCCAAGACCATTGTAAGCACCATGCCTAGACTTGTTTGATGTGGCCCGGTGCCGAGTTTGGGCTGGCTGACCTTCAGAGAGAGAGTCCCATCTAATTTTTATAGCCCATTCTCAGGGCCCTGAATCTCTCAGGATAGTAGAGGGTCATAGGAAACCACAATTCTATATGGGCAGAACTTGCCCACATCTAAAGAAAATGAATTTTACCTCTGACCTCTGCACTGATGCAACTTCTGGAATGGCAGGAGCACTGGCTGTTAAGAAATCTTAGAGTAGAAAAAATCAGTGATGAAGTGGAAAGAATACGAGGTAGGCAGTCCAAAGTCTGGGTTTAGAATTTCAGTCTCTGCTACATGTGACCTTGAGCAAATTTAATTCACAGAATCACAGAATTCCACAGATTGAAGGGACCTCTATAAATTTTATTCACTGACTTTCTTTGCTTATAGATTCCAGCATGGGAGAGCATCTACTAGCCCATAAGTCAAACTCTTCCACTTTTTCTTTAGCTCAAATTTTAGGAATATTTTGCAGAGGCAACATGGGGGAATAGATAGAGAATTTGGGTCTTGCATTGCAGAAAACCTGGGTTCAAATTCTGCCTCAGACACTTAATACTTCTGTGCAGGTGCCTTGGCCAGTGTTCCTCATTTATAAAATGAGAAGATTAGACTAGATGGCCTCTAAGGGGACTTCTAACTCTCAATCTATCATCCTATGTTCCTTAATTCAATCTTAAGTTTGATCCTGTGCAACTTCTACCTACTTTTTCTCTCTGGCACAAAGCAGAACAAATCTAGTCCATCTTCTAAAAGATGGTCCTTTATGTTTGAACCTAGTTATCATATCTCCTCCCTCCGCTCCCTAACCTCTTAAGTCTTTTTATCTGTAGGCAAAACATAAAACTATCTTGGATGCTCTCCTCTGGAAATTCTCCAGTTTATCCATATAATTCCTGAAGCTACTCATCTAAAAATGGTCTCATCAGAGCCAAGTAAGGAAAGACTCTCACCTTCATACATTTTCTATTTTTTTAATGTATATATATATGTATATATATACATATATATATACACATACACAGTTACATGTATATGTATATATGTATATATAAATAATTATATCTATATATAAAATTTGTGTGTATGTGTAAAATGTATCAAGGTGAGAACCCTACATATATACACATGCATATGTGTATGTACACACACATGTATATATACATATATATGTGTATATATATATATATGATGTTAGTTTTCTTGACTACCACCTTAGACCCTTATACAGCCTGTAGTAATATCCCAAGATAGGTCGACAGCTTTTCGAATTCAGACTCTGCCAACCTTTGTATTAACTATTCTTCCCTGATTTGTATCAACTCTAAGCTTGATAAACATTCCATCTGTGCTTTTATCTAAGTAAAAAGAATGGTTAAGTAGCACAGGGCCAAGAATGGATCATTGTAGGCACTTCATTGGAGACTTTCTGTCAATTTGATATTACATCAACTCCAACTCCTGAGTTTGGCCATTCAACAAATTCCAAAACACTTAACTGCCCTGTGGAGAGCCCATATTCCTCCATCTTTTCCCCAAGAATAACTTAATAAGTTTTATTAAGTGCCTGATGTTTGTGTGCATGTATATATGTATGCATGCATACATACATGCACACATATCATTCCTCTGATCTTCCAGTCAATTAAACTCATCAAAAAAAGCAAATGAGCTTAATCTGGAATGAACTATGCTTCTTGTAGCTTTACTCTTCCTTTGCTATCAACTTATTCCTTTTCGTGATTTTCATTCTTTTTAGTAACATAGCTCTGATGGTAAATTCTAGAATTTTCTTGGCCATGAGAATCAAGCCACCTAGTTAAGAGTTTGCAAGATTTATCCTTTCCTGTTTTAAAACATGATCTCATTGGATTTCCTTGAGCAGTAAGTTTTATCAGAGTCTCCTGAAGGGCATGCTGGACTTTGGGTAGAAAACTGACCTTGTATAGCTTTTTTTTAAAAAACATTTATTAATATTCGTTTTTAACATGGTTACATGATTCATGCTCCTACTTTCCCCTTCACCTCCCGCACCCCCCCACACCTTGTATAGCTTTTGTGTGACCATGGATATAAATCACTTTAGCTCCCAACATCTCAGTTACCTCATATTTAAAATGGGTATAAAAACTCTGTAGTCCTGATTCATGGTGTTGCTTTGAGATTCTAATTTGATAATAATGTGTGTAAAGTGCTTGCAAATTTTAGAGTACTATAGACATGCTAGCTATTTTTTGTATTATGGCTTCTGAGGTCCCTTTTCACTCTGAAATTTTCTGCTTCTCTGGTGAGAGCCAAGGAGTCAGTAAGTGGAAAAATTGAGAAGGAATTATTTTTCTTCTGAGGCAGCTAGAAGACTGAACTGAAGGGATTCTGCTTGAAGGAGCTGGATTATGATGGTCCTCCGTCTCTCATTCCAGATTTCTGTGATCAAGTAGTAGATAGAACTTCATTTCTAGGAAGAACATCCTATTCTATTGTTCTATCTTTATTGTAAAATGAGGGATGGGGGACAATGTCGAAAAGCCTCCCCAGTCTTTGCCACAGGTAGATGTCACATGAGAGGCCAGAGATCCCTCCTTCTTTTGGGATAATTAAAATTCCAGAAGAAATAGAAATCAATCGTTTGATTATTTCTTACTTAAAGAACTATTTCAAACAGTATGTAATGGTTGCAAAATTATTTTTCATCTATTAACTCATTTCCTTCTAACACTACCTTGAGGTAAGGCAAATATCTCCATTTGAAATGTAAGGAAATTAAGGCTCATGGGAATTACATGACTCTGAATTCCATAGAACTTGAATAATTTCATAGTGATTAAGTGATGGAGGGAAAATATAATCTTAGGTCAGTTGTTCTAGGCAGCTTGCTCATCTTAGTTTCAGGAAGACCTTAGTTCAAATCTCACAGCACACTTACCAGCTCTGTAACCCTGGGCAAGTCACTTAACCTTTGTCTGCTTCAATTTCCCAATTTGAAAAATGTGGATAATAGCAGGACCTACTCACAGGGTGGTTGTGAAATTAAAATGAGTTAATTATTTTTAAAAGTACTTCACAAACATTCAAGTGCTATTTAAATGCTATTATTATTACTATTATTATTACTCCTACATTATACTACCTCAATCACAGCTGCTAGTAGGTTATACCAATTAAATTTATTTCATCTCACTAATTAGGAATTAAGGCTCCACAGGGGCATGGGAGAGGCAGGTGAATAAGATGCTGATTAAAGTATTCTTGAATTAATCAGGGGAAGAATCCAATGACTTCCAGGAACTGAGAATGAGTGTTTGTTTTTTTGTTTTGTTTTTTGTTTTGTTGTTGCTTTGATGTCTTTCAGCCCCTGATCACCTTGAACAGCAGCATTTCCTTCATGTTCACTTCTGAGGGACTGAACACCATAACAGTCCAGGTGGCTGCAGGCAACGCCCTCATCCAGGACTCTAAAGATATTGCCGTGCATGGTAAAATCAAAGTGCTACCACTGAAGCTCCTGTTTGTCCCTAGCCATTCAGGAGAGGTCACATTCCCCATTCCAAACCCCCAGCAGGCAGTAAGAATTTTTTTTTCTTTGAAGAATGAATAAAAGAGCAAATCCAGCTCTTGTCCTTCTGTCAATGAACAAGGACAAAGTGGCAATGGGAGCAGGGCCATAAGAGAAGACTGCTCCACTACTCTTGTTTGGACCATATATTGTCAGTAAATACAAATTTCCCCATGACTATATATGGTCCATTGAATGGGCAGATGAATAGTCACTGCACACTGCAAGCCCTCCTGAGTTAAGGAAATGCCCGGCCAAGAATATTGGGATGGTGAATTTGTGTTCTGTTAGGGAGTTCATAAGCATTTATTGAACACCTACTGTTTGTATGAAGCACCCTGTGAGGAAGAGAGAGAAAGACAAGGGAAATCATGTTCTATCAATGAGCTTAAAGCATCATTGCAAGGATGAAACTTTTATGAAATAAGGCATTGTGGTAGAGTGGAAAGAATAATGAATTTGGCATCAGAAGACCTAGGTTCAGATTCTGGCTCTGCCGTTTATTTTGTGTATGATGTTGGGCAAAAATAGGAAGGTTAGACAAGATGACCTCAAAGGTCCCCACCATCTCTAGATCTGTGATTTGGTGACTTAGCATTTTCAAAACAATGAATTTGGAAATGCAAAACAGACTCTGAACCTGTGTGCATCTTGGGGTGAACCTTATTATGGTTACAAGTTTCGAGAACCAAGAGCAAATTCTAGTGTTCCCTTTAATAAATGTGAATTTGCCCCTCCCCAATACTCCTGGTACCATCATTGCTTGAAGCAAAAAAAATATAAAAGCCACTGAGCCTCAGTTTCCTTATTTGCACAGTGATGCATAATAGCTTTCTTAATGGAGTGTTGTTAGGAAAGTACTTTGTAAATCTTCGGTTGCTGAATAAATGTGGGCCGCTGTTGCTATTGAGGAGAAGTGTGAAATTGTATCTCTAGAGATATATACCTTCCGTTGAGATACAAACTGTTGTGTGAAGAGTTAGTTTCCTTGTGCCTCCCAGGCATTCACTAAGGCTAGGTTGCAATACAGTTGTTGGTCTGCATCGACAGGGAAAAATCTTTGTCTGGGTCACTCTTCCAAAGGAAAAAGAAACCAGTTATCCTCAGCTAGTTAAGAATTCCTTGACCTGAGCGATTGCTATTTCTAAGTAACTGTGCATGTTTTACCATATATGTCCTAGTCACTGGATCCATGTGGTGGTCCAATCTGGTTGGTCCAGACACACCCAGTGATTTTTATTAATCCGGTTTTTAAGTGTCCATGACATTTAGTTGGAGGACAGACAAAAAGTACAAGGAGAAGGGGGACAGTGTGCTAAAGTGATAAAATTGTCCCTGCCTGGCCCTATTATTTAAAGCTTCTTGCAAATTTTGTTATGGTATCTGCCTTTGCAGCAAGAATATTGCTGTTCTGGGACTTCACATAAAAAGTTTATTTTCAAAATTTGGATATTCCAGAAAATGGATCTTTTACAGTGAATACATGTTTATTTCTTTTTGTTGAGTCATTTCAGTTGTGTCTTCATGACTCCATTTGGGATTTTCTTGACAAAGATATTGGAATTGTTTGCAATTTTCTTCTCCAGCTCATTTTACAAATGAGGAAAGTGTTAAGTGAATTATATAACTAGTAAGTGTCAGAGATCAGATTTGAACTCAGGTCTTCCTTACTCCAGACCTGGCACTCTATCCACGGCGTCAACTAGCTGTTTATAGACCAGAATTAACAGGGATGGTATATGAAGGTGAATAGCCATGTTTCTGATAGGCAAATTTCCATTACTTTCTGATGCACAAACTTCAATATAGCACTGTCACTGAACTAACACACTCTCTCTCTCTGTCTCTGTCTGTCTGTCTGTCTGTCTCTCTCTCTCTCTCTCTCTCTCTCTCTCTCTCTCTCTCTCTCTCTCTCTCTTTTCCTGTCTTCCTCTCTCCCTCTTCCCCCCCCCCCCCCCCCC
>NC_058131.1:616532971-616563561 GCF_016433145.1 Gracilinanus agilis
TCTCTCTCTCTCTCTCTCTCTCTCTCTCTCTCTCTCTCTCTCTCTCTCTCTCTCTCTCTTTTCCTGTCTTCCTCTCTCCCTCTTCCCCCCCCCCACCGCCTCTCTCTCTCTGTCTGCCTCTCTCTGAAGAGTATTTCCAGTCACAGTTACTGTCATTCTCACCTAATCTGGATTACCATAATCCTGACATCCCTGAATGGAGACAAGATATTGGCAAAGTCATCAAGCGAGCTCTGGTCAAAGTAAGTTGCCTCTTCTATTTAAGCAATCAAGGGTGGGATCAGGGAGACATAAAAGAAAAGATATAGTTGGAAGGCTTTTCCAGGAAGGATCACCAAGGTGGGGGGAGTTAATAAAAGTACTCAAAGTGGTTTTATGTTTCTCCTTTCTTGCCATTTGAGGTTTGGCTGAAGACAACACTGGAAGCATTTAATCAGGTAGGGGAGGCTGATAAAGGCTTATGGAGTTCTGGTTGAGAATGTCTTCTGATATTTAAAGGACTATCATATGAAAGAGGGGCTAGACTTGTTCTTCTTGGCCAAAACCAAAACAAAACCAAAACAGAAATAAGGTTAGAGGAAAACAATGTTTGCCTCACCACAAAGAAAAAAAAGTCAAGTAATTATAACTGTATAGAAATAGAATAGGCTGCTTCAGAAGTAGTGAGTTTTCTGCCACTGGAGATATCTAAGCTACAGCTGGATGATCACTAGCTGGGTATGTTATGAGTGAAGGCAAGTGGTTGGACAAGATGACCTTTGGAGTCTCTTCCAGCTCTAGAATTCTATGATTTTATCAATTTACTCAGTTTTCTCTAGTGAAACAAAGGTTATTCTTCAGCAGAATAACATACATCAGAGTCTCCTAACTGTGAGGAAGAATTCACAAATGGTGAAAGTTTTGATTGCTTAACTATTCTGGCTTTATCTAAAATGGCACTATTTTGATGCTATGGACCCTCGGGTAAATTCTATTTCATTTCTTTATTGGAAAGATTGGTTGTCCTATGTTGGAGGTCAGTGAGTACATCTTTTATGATGCAGAAGCTAAAGTTGGGTTAACCATGACCAATTCAACTGAGTTCATCAAACATTTCCTAAATATCTACTATATGCAGAACATTGTAATCAGTGCTGGGAGAAAAATTGGGAGCAAAGTTGAAGAGAAAACTGAATGGACCCTACCATCACTGAGTCTACAGTTTTTCCTAAAGGATGTGGCCCATGCACAGGTAGTTATTGTCACTGTTATTTCTCACAATTTTGCAGGTCACCAGTGTCCCAGAAGACCAGATTCTGGTGGCAGTGTTCCCTGGCCTCCCTACCTCAGCTGAGCTCTTCATCCTACCCCACAAAAACATGACAGAGAGAAGGAAAGGCAATGAAGCAGACCTGGAGCAAGTGAGTGAAAGAAAGCACCAAAGCTGAATGATGGAGGGGATCAGGGCATCCTCAATCTCATTCATCTCTCCTTTACACAGATGATACTTACCCATATTCCACACCTGCATTCCATTATCAGAAAATAGATGCATTTCTACACCCTGTTCCTGTGGGAAATAAGCTGTCATCTAGAAAGCTCTTTCTTCTCTAACACCGATTTATCAATGCTTCAGGCTCCAACCACCACCAAAGTCTTATTCACATATCTCATTTTGACTTCAAAGTATCCTTGGGTTCTTGAAGGCTATTTCAGCAGAAAACCATCCCTGATATGTCCTATCAAGACAGAAAGATTTCAAGTACAAGATTTATGACTATTTCTATCATCTTGGGACTGGCATTTATGACAAAACTTGCCATCATGTAATCAAAAGAATTATCAATTATTTAGCCACAGCAACTGACAAAATCCATCTGTTTTGTCATAAGAGGGACCTATAATTTCTGCTCTCAGGAAGGCTGGGTAGATCATTTGAGTTTATTTATTTACTTATTTATTTTTAGATCATTTGAGTTTAGAAGTCCTGAGGTACAGTAAGATTAACACTGATCAAGTGTTTGCTGTTTCACTAAATAACATTATTATGGCGAACCAGTAGAGGAAGGGGCTGCCTGGTTACTTAGGAGGACTGAACTAGGCCAGGTCAGAATCAGAAGAGGTAAAAGTTTCCATGCCCATCAGCAGTGAGATTGGGCCTGTGAGCAACTGTTTCAATTCTAGCCTGAACAAGACAGGGGAGTCTTTTTTTCCAACTAATTAACAAATGACTAAATAACTAAATAATAAGTAAAAAGTTAAAGAAATAATTAATAAACAAATGACTTAATTGATACATTATTAAAAGAAGAAAAAACCACATTTATCTACCAAAGTCTCTTATTCTAAGTGTTCTATGCTGAATACTACATAATAGTCCTTGGACTAGTTGGTACTTCAACTGGTTCTTGGTAACTCAGATAGTAAAGCACATCTCTCAGATCACAAACCACCTGCCTGTGTGAGTATTTGGCATTTCTGCAGACCCCTAACTAGGAATATTTTCCCTTGGAAGGAAAACAATTGGCAGGGGTGGGTGGATGGTGCTGATAGAAAGGACAATCTGACTGCCAGTGATAGTTCTGGCACATAGGCTGGCAGAGGAAAAGCTATCTATAGAGAGAGAAAATTCCCCCCTCCAGATGTTGGCACTGTAGAGCAAAACCCCATTTTACTTGTTCTAGTTTTGGCATGATGATTTTGTGCCCTACTGTCTTCTGCCCCTCCAGCCCTCTCTAAAAAGTAAGAGAAGGAAGAACATTTGAATTTCTCTTTCTACACTGGGGAAGTTTGCTTCTAGTCTTCTGACTGAGATCCAAATGATTTAAGCTCTTCTTTGGAGAGAAAATGAACTGCTTTTAGACACAGCTCCCTGGAGAGAGATGGATTGTTTAAGGAAGAAGCTTTTTCCCCAAGATTGTCCAAAGGGATTGAGATTTACTGGTGTCTTCAAGTGGGTAGAGGAACACTGATGGGTACCAGGAACTAGAAGCTACAAGGAACATCCTGAGCCCACCCTCTCTTCTCTTTTTTCCTCTTGAGCATTTTTTCTGTGTGTGGGAGACCTGGCAACTGCAGGTCTGCAAGATTGCCTTCAAAACAGAGAACATTTAAGTGAGTTAAAGGGGTGCAGCAGAAATGTGACTGGAACAAAGGAAAAGTCTGTCTTAGCTTCCTTTAGTCTGGGATAAGAGCTTGGGCTTTGGACTATCCTTTGTTACTACTACCACCTCCTCACTGCTTCCAAACTTCCTTAAAGTAACAACTCAATGGCACCTTAATAGTGTCACGGGAGGGATCTGGAACACCTGAATGCAAATCTTACCCTAGATACCTACTGTGTGACCCTGGGCAATTCACTTAGACACTGCTTCAGCCTCCAAATCTTGTAAAGTGGAGATAATAATAGCACCTACTTCATAGGGTTGTTGTGAGAATGAAATGAGATGGCATATGTAAAACTTTTTTTGTAAACCTTAAAACCCTATTTAAATCAGGGATTTGTGCCCTACTGTTTTCTGCCCCTCAAAACCTCTCCAAAAAGTTAGATAAAAGAAAACATTTGAGTTTCTCCATCTCTGTTGGGAAAGTTTGTTTCTCATGGTCTAACTCTAAGATCCTGCACGATTTAAGCTCTTCTGAGGAGAAAATGAACTGCTTCTAGACATAGCTCCCCGGGGAGAGATAGATTGTCTAAAGAAGCAGCTGGGATCCATGACTTGATTTTTTAAAAAGTATATTTTGATAGCTATATTTCAACGTGATTGTGAATCCTTTGTGAGTCTATTTAATTTTATACTTTTAAAAACATTATTCTGAGAGGGGTCTGTGGGCTTCATCAGACCATTAAATAAGATCCATCACACAAAAAAACCATATGAACCCATGATAACTACATTAACTATTTATATTATGGTTATTGGGGTTGTTATTATTGTTATGGGCAGCAGGATGGTTCAATAGATAGAGTCCCAAGACTAGAGTCAGGAAGACCCAAGGTCAAATCCAGCCTCAGACACTCATTAACTGTGTTACTCTGCATAAGTCACTTAATCCCATTTGCCTCAGTTTCTTCATCTGTAAAATTCACTGAAGAAGGAAATGGCAAACTACTACAGTAACTTTGCCAAGAAAACCCTAAATGAGATCATAGAGAGTCAGATATGACTGAAACTACTAAACAATAAAAAACATTATTATTATAGAAAATAATATCCCCATTATTGTTGTGGAAAGAATTTGGAACCAGAGGATTTGGGCTCATATCCTGGCTCTGCTGCATGCTACTTGGGGTGACCTTGATTAAATCGCTTAACCTCCAGACCTCGGCTTTCCTAGGCATAAAATGAAGGGGGATAGACTAAATGGTCTCTAGGACTAACTTCTTCTCTGAGCCCATCTACGTATTCCTCTCGCAGTTCCAGTCCTACAATGGTGATAGCTCTGAGCATCCTTCCTTCAGCAGAATTGTGCACTGGAGTTGGCCAGAAATAAATCAGGCCTCTCAATGAGTACATCACTTTTACCAGACCTCTTTATTCTGAAATAGCAAGTGACATGTGTGAACTATATTTGGAAGCTACAATATCCATCCATTTAGATAAATAGGTAATTATGGTGATGAATAGCAGCTGTGATATTAAGGCGAGTAAGGCAAGATAAGAGTTGGGAACAACAGCCTGAGTCTGCTAAAGCTTTCATGCTGGAATTATGGAGTGATTAAATCAACTTTCCACATGCTTAGGCCTGCTGGAGAAAATGAAGTAGGAAAAATGATTCCCAAGTTTTTGGTGGCAGGCCCTCGCTTTTTCTGCTCCACTCCCCATTGTTCATCTGCTATACATCAGTCAATGACTGGGTATGGGCAGGATGGGGAGGGGAGAGGAGAACACCCAGGAGGTTATTTTCGCAGAATTCTCCCAGGAGTCTCCTCTCCTGTATTTCACCTACTTTGTATAGTTGGAGGAACTGATAATGGTTTGACAAACACTAGTAACTAGGTGGAACAGGGGTTAGTGGAGAAAGTCCAAAATCTGGAATCAGAGTGATCTGAATTCAAATCCTATCTCAGACACTCTGGGTGACCCTGCCCAAGTCCCTTAATCTCTTTTAGCCCCATTTCCTCATCTATAAAATGAGGGGAATGATCTTGATAATCTCAAAGGTCTCCTCCAACTCTAAACCTATGATCCTATAACCTTTCAGTGAAGCCTTACTGGTGAGCTCAATAAATGTATTTGTTGTTGTTGGTGGTGGTTCATATCCAATTCTTCATGATTCCATTTGAGTTTTTCTTGGCAAAAAGTTACTGGAATGGTTTGCCATTTCCTTCTCCAGTTCATTTTATAGATGTGGAAACTGAGGCAAATGGGGTTTAAGGGATTTGCCCAGGGTCACAAGCTAGTGTCTGAAGACTGATTTAAATTCATCAAGAAGAGTCTTCCTGACTCTCAGGCTAGCACTTTATCCACTGTACCACCTTGCTGCACTATAAATGCATTTCACGCTATTCCCCAAAGTCTTGATCGCACCAACAGTGATACCAAGGTAGACCCAAGTTCCAAGTTTACATGGTTATAGAATCCTGCTAGCAAAAAGACCATCAACACTGTGGGCCAGAAAAGGTAATAGACCAGAAGTTAAGAAAAGCAAGTTCAAAATGCTAATCCCAACTCACTGAATAACCTGGGACAAATCACTTCATGGTTTCCATTTCCCGATCTATAAAATAGGGGTACTGTTAATTACCTACCTAAGATCAAATAAAAGATCTTATATCAAGATAGAAGAGAATAAGTATAAATATCTATGTAATATAGAGAGAATAAGTATTAAAATCTATATTCTTTGGATTATATCATCAAATTTTAGCACCAACTCACAAAACTTATCCAAACTTTTCTTGAACTACTTCTTTTTTTTAACCAGGAAAGTTTTTCCCTAATCTTTGACATTCTCTCTCTTCTTTGAATCTAGTGACAGAGAAAAGCTATTGCTTCCCCATCTAACATTATGCCCTTTTATTTTACAGATTGCAGAGCTCCTGTTTAACGCTTTAAATCAGAATTTGGTCCAGTTTGAGCTAAAGCCAGGAGTTCAAGTCATTGTCTATGTTACTCAGTTGACATTAGGTGAGTACCCACAGGGGAGGGGAAGGTAATGCTGGGGGCTGTGATTTTTGATCTGTAGAAGCAAGAGGAATGGAAAACACTTCTCCTTAGGTGCTATAAAAGATGCCTTTTAGAAACTCCTTTGTCTTTATTGACCTGATAAAACTCCTAACCATGTTTGAATGAGAATATTATAGAGATAAAATACTGCAACGTGAGTTAAGTAAACAGCAATTTGGGGTAAAAAATATTGTTTTTCTGGGCTTCCATTTCCTTACTTGTAAGTTGAAACCATTGGATGAGTTGATACTTAAGGTGTCTTCCAGATCGATATTTTCATAAATATTGGGTAAGAGGTCAAACTAAGAGTCAGTCATTTCAAGAAAGAATGAAGAATGTAAATGTCTAACCTGTTAGTAGTGATAAAAGGGTCCATTCTTTCTATAAGCCTGTCCCTGTTCCTGAATGGTTTTCTGGGAAGAGTATGCTTAAATCATTCCAGTGAATGGAGTGCCCCCTATAGTCCAAATGTGGAAGCTTTCAGAGCATCAGACAGCTGTGCTTATATGGATTTTATAAGGAAAGGAAGGAAATGTTTCATTAGTATTTTACCTTGGGTACATTAGTATATTTACCTTGGGTTAGGTAGTGCTTTGGATAGAGTATCTGGCATACATTCAGGAAGATCTGAATTCAAATCCACCATTGGATACTTACTAGTTGTGTGACCCAGGGCAAGTCACTCAACCCCTATTTGCCTCAGTTACTTATCTGTAAAATGGAGAAGAAAATAGCAAACCACTAAAGTAAAAACCAAGAAAAGCCTATAGACAATGTCCACGGGAGTCACATAGAGTAAGATGGGACTGAACAACAGCAACAGCTCTCAGATACTGCATGGAACAGTCATCCCAAAACACTCTGAGGAGAGAACAGTCCAGTTTTCCTCCCACTTTACTCTGTTAGGCTCAGACTAACTAACTAAAAGAACAGTGAGTTCACACAAATCAGAGTCTGCCTGTCCTTTTTCTGGAAAAAAAATAGTGGAACCACCAGGTCCTCCCTGGTGGAGCCATGAGTTCAAAACAAAATGCAGCTGTGTGCATGAGTTCCCTTTGCCGAAGCAACAGATGAGGCAATAACGGCCCACAGATGCCACTCAGTTAAGGAAAATGACTGGCCAACTGGCCTCCTTTCTGGGTAGGGTTGGCACTGCTGCTCTCACTTTCCTCTTCCCCACCTCTCCAAATATGAAAGTTTATGGAGACCTTCCTAGTATTTCTGATTCCTTTCAGCTCCACTTGTGGACTCCAGCACAGGACATAGCAGTTCAGCAATGTTGATGCTTTTGTCTGTGGTGTTTGTGGGTTTGGCTGTCTTCTTGATCTATAAGTTTAAAAGGTAAGTGCCAACCACTTCCAGTTTTTATCTTGGTAGCAGGGTATGGGGGAGGGAGGACAGATGAATCCTTATCTTATCCTTAATCCCTCCTTCCCCTCAAACTTTATTTGGTAATTGGGTACAATGACTTAGAGTAGAAGGCAGTCAAGAGCTGGTGTTTCCTATAATCTGTTTTTCCTGTGTTCTTCAATTAACATCAACCTTGCGATGGTCTAACTAACAAGCTCAAAACAAAATGCAGCTTGTATGCCTGAGCTGCCTTTGCTCAAACAGCAGGTGAGGCAATAAGAGCCAACAGATGCCACTCAGCTATTTAATTATAAACTTCTTAAGGTTAGGGTTTACTGTCTTATTTATTTTTGCACATAGTGGCTACTTAATGGTTACTTGCTGAAAAAAATGAATGAAAGTATAGCTGAATGGAAAGATAAATAAGTGGATGGATGGATGGATGGATGGATGCATAAATAAGTAGATAAATAAACTAGGTAAATGATTGGTGGGCTTAGTAGTCTCTTTGCTCTAAGTGAGGGGTAAAGAAGCTAAAGGAAAAATCTGGGGGGAAAAAGTCTCATTTCTTCTTATTTCACTTTAATTTTCAAGTTCATTCTCTCCAGTCACATATCCTTCCAGCTGGAAGTTCTCACGTCTCAGGAAAACCCCACTCCCCACCCTTCTGATACCTGGCTGACCCAGGAGGATATAGCAGGAAATAGCTTTTCACGCCTTAAATGATTTTTTTAAAGGAAAAACCTCGCTTCTCAAATTTAACTGAGCAATAACTCAGCCAACATTTACATGCTAAAAATACCCACCTTCCATCTCTCAGTTTTTCCTAATCAATTTCCTTTTAAAAACTTAGGGCGAAAAAAAAGAACTCTGCATGTGTTCAGGAACAATTTCTGAAAGCAATGGGAGTGGTGTCATAAAAGGATACTTCAGGACATGAAATTATAATCAATATTTCTATTCCATTAGTCCCCAACTGTAGTCCCTCTATTAGTAAAAAGGATGTGTTCAAATGACTAGCCCCTTTGGCAGAAACTTCATAACCATAGGCAGAAATAAAATAGGCAGCATATGGAAGGTATATTATAAGGTGTGGGGATAGGGATGGGGTGGGGGAAGAGACTACAGAATGAAAAAACATTAAATAATAATGTCACAAGTGCTACTAGGCAACTTAAAATGTGCTTGAGGGATTTTTAAGGGGATAGAGCAAGCTCCAACTAGGTTGAATTCAGGGGACTAAGGGACATGTAAATGCCAGCCTTTACCCTGCATCCTCCCTGCTTCCCCTTCTGCGGTCAGAAGTCCTAAAATACTAAATCAGATTTACCATCAGGGCTTTATCCCCTTCTCCTCCCCTCAGATCTTACAACCTGCATGCTGAGTCCTAAAATGCTTTTAATAAAGAACTGAAACTTTCTTTCCATGATCAATAGGAAAAGCCTTCAGATTCTTGGGTGAATTTATTAGTTATTTTTTGATTTGATGGGGTGGGCAAGGGAAAGGATTGGAAAAGGGAAGGGTGAATGGCTTACTGATACAGGAAGTAGAGCGCAGAGATAAAAGGAAAAAAATGAAGACTTTGTTTAGCACTGGGACAAAAGGAATCAGTGCCTAGAGGTACCTTTGTTATGTCAGACAGTATTGCTGAATCCTGTGATTTATAGAGGTTTCCGTTTTTTCTCCCTTTTCTTTTTCTTCTTGGTTTTACTTTGAACACCACTGACTTCCTTAAAATGAGCTCCATTAACTGAGGCAGCACTATATAGTAAATTCTCCTCTTCTCAATACCACTTCAGGAGCAATTCTGTCCCCTTGGAAGTGCCAAACAATCCACAGTGCACTATGGGGCTGGCTATATGAGAACTACAGTGTCAATACAATAAACTCAGACTTTTTCAAAAGTAACCAGCAATCTATTCACTTTTTCTTGAATATCAAGGATTTCCAGAGTTATTCTCCACATTAGCCAAAGCTTCAGGCCTACTTCCCACCGGTGCTTCCTTTCTTGTCTCTCTCCCTGCCCAGTCAGCTGCGTCTGTGAATCTTTCAGTTTAATTAGGCACAAAGAATTGCAGTGGCTGTAGGTGCCCAATTGGTGGACACAGTCTTTGCTTCTGTATCTTCTGGGGAAATTGAGCTTTCCAGATCATTGGCTTGGCCATGCTTTCAAAAATCAAACCTTTCTCTTTTCAGCTCTCTGATTATTGCCCCTAGTGGTTGATCAGCAGGAAGAGAAGGTTTGATCACATTGCCAACCCTAACTACTCTTTAAGTAAATGTATGACTGCTGTACCTCATCTGGTGTGTGGATGTTATCCACATCAAATGACATGGCTGTTATTTTCTGCTCTCTCAAAAAATAATAACAAAGAACAATGGCTCAAGAATAATCTCACCTTTCCCAAAGCTCTGTCTAACAGGATGGTCACATTCTCAGAGAACTATACTTGTCCTGAGACGTATAATTTCTTGAAAACATACTTGAAGCAGTTAAAATACTTTGAGGCTTTACCAGCATGACCTTGCCACTGTAATCTTATTGCCATTAACTAGTTCAGTGTCTAATACCAACTCTGAAATGTTTCTGAAGGTCCCTAGAAACAGGGATGAAACATACAAACAAGAAATAATGTTTTGTTAGCTGGAAATTAATGGGAAGAGCATCTGATCATGATTCGGGAGACCCAAATTCCTGTTCTATCTGTGCCTTTCAATAGTTAGCTGACCTTAGGCAAGTCTCATCTTTCTGCAAATTGGAGCTAATATTTTCACTTTCATTGTCCTAAGAACACTGAACGAATTAAAAATGATGTTGAAGCTCTTCATCTAAGCTAATGGTGCTATAAAGATGTAAACATAGAATTTTCTATCTTCAGTATATCATTGGGCAAACTGGGAAATGGCCAAGAGAAAATCTGGCTAGAACACCTCCCCACCTTTGCACTGATTTCATATGATCAGATTTGGGTTTCAGCTGTCCCAGAATATGATAAATGGGAGGGAGCAGACACAATTTTAAGTATTATAGTAATCCTGGAGTAGATTAACAGTGTATGCTTTGATGATTAAACAGAATCCCCATCCTAAAATGCTGATTTTTTTATTTGTTTATATAAGGAGAAAGGAGCCTGGGCTGGCATGAATTTTTAATTCTGTGAATTTAGAGAATTTGCCACTTGCAGCCTCTCGTACCATCTCTTCATTAGGGTCCTTGAAACTTGAGTCTTTTGGCGAGCTTAATTTTGTTTTATTCTATTCAATTCCAAATATTTTAATTTTTTTCCAATCATATGTAAAAAAATTAACATTCTTTTTTAAAAAATTTTTGAATTCCAAATTCTCTCCCTCTTCTTCCACCCACGTTGAGAAGGCAAGCATTTTTATACTGGTTATACATGAGTAGTCATGCAAAACATATTTCTAACTTAGTCATGAGAGAAAATACAGATAAAAAAACAAGAAAAATAATGAAAGTTAAAAGAAAAGGGCACGCTTCAATATACATTCTGACTCCATCAGTTCTTTCCCTACAGGTGGATAGCATTTTTCATCTAAAGTCCTTTGGAATTGTCCTAGACCTAGATCATGGTATTACTGAGAACAACTAAACCATTCATAGTTGATTATCATACAGTATGCAATATTTTCCTGGTTCTGCTCACTTCACTTTGTCTTAGACCATGCAGATCTTTCCAGGTTTTTCTGAAAGCATCTTGCTTATTATTTCTTATAGCACAATAGTATTCCATCACAATCATATACCCACAGCTTGCTCAGTCTTCTCCAATTTGTGGGCAACCCCTTAATTCCCAATTTTTTGTCATAACAAAAAAAACTGCTACAAATACAAATATGCTACAAATAAGTCCTTTTCATTTATCCTTGATCAATGGTATATCTAAGTCAAGGAGTTTATATAATGCTATAGCCTTTGGGTATAGTAATAAGTGACTCTCTATAATGGTTAGATAAGTTCACAACTCTGCCAACAATGCATTAGTGTCCCAATTTTCCCACATCCTCTCCAACATTTCTCATTTTCCTTTGTTATATTAGCCAGTCAACTCTTGGTCCACTTTAAAAGAACAGAGGGAGGTCAGTCAAGCATAGAAGTATAAATATATATATTTATATTTATAAATATAACATATATAGATAAATATAAATATATATTTATATTATATAAATATATATATATATTGATAGAACTACCCTCAGTCCAAAGGAGAGGCTGACAGAGTGAGTTTGGTTTATTTAATTATCTTTGTCCAGTTATTTCCTAAGACTGCTTCAGTACAAAAGATCAGTGTAAAACTATGGATTCAGCAATGAGGGAGAGCACAAGTTTCATCCCAACTAGTACATTTCTCTGCACAATCGAGCTCCACTTATTTTGGAGGAATTATTTTTGCCTTGGAAGTCAAAGGATCCTTCAGGGTCTAGGATAGTCTCTGCCACTACTAACAAGTTATGTGCTGTTGGGCAAAATCCTTACCTTCTCTTGGACCACAATTTGCTCTTCTGTAAAATGCAGGGGTTAGGCTAGATCGCTGAGCCCACTTCCTGCTCTGATCAAGTTGTCTTTGGCTTCCTAAAAAGTCAGTGTGATCCCATTGTTTCAAACACTTTGGGCAATGGATTATTTTCTAGGGTTACACATAATAATCACAAACCAGGAGGGTAAGATATTGGGGCTTTGATATGGAGTTTACAGGATTGTCTATATGGCTAGTGATGCATTCAGGGTACTCCTGATGGTGTACTAGAAAAGAATGGTGAACTTGGAATTAAAAGATCTGGGTATAAATTCATCACTAGTCTATAATTCCATGTGATCTTGATAATCATTCCATTTCTCTCATCTGCAAAATTAGCTATTTATATTAGAAGTTACTCATAAGATGATCTTTTCTAGCTTTAATTTTTGCCAGCTCTAAAATGTTCTTCATTGACTTCCCCAGCTTTCTCTCCAATGGAAGAGAATTTTATTTGTTTTTTTGTTGTTTGTTTTTCTCATATGTCCCTAACCTTCCCTACTAAGAAGTGTGGCTACCTTTCATATTATCACAGGAAAATTCCCTGGATTAACATCTATGCCCAAGTTCAACATGACAAGGAACAAGAGATGATTGGGTCAGTGAGCCAAAGTGAAAATGCTCCCAAAATCACCCTCAGTGACTTTACAGAGCCCGAGGAGCTGCTGGACAAAGAACTGGACACACGGGTCATAGGTAAATGATCCTGCTCTTCCCGGACCCTTACAACTTAAGCCAATTTATCTCAAATGGCAGAGAGACTGCTGACTATCTGTGGTCCACAGCACTCTTCTCTGTGGCCAGAACCTGGTTTAAAATATAATTGGGAAATAGTTAACAAAATAAATAAATACAGCAAAATATAAATAACATAATATTTGGAAGCTAAGTAAAAATATGGCCCACAGAGATTCTTATGGATAGATTAGCAGCCTTCCTTTTCTATTTGAGTTTAACGCCACTGTCCTGTGGTCAGAAAAACCCGGGAGGAGCTAATTATTGAAAAGAAGTCTCATTCTCCCTATATAAAGACTAGAAGGCAATAGCTCAGAAAAGGGTTTAGGGGTGCAGTAGCAGTGAACCTTGACTGAACCCTCACAACAACACAAATAACTTTTCTTGCTACTACAATAAATTCTAGGGCTACAACAACATGGTCCCTGAACTTTTTTAATGACACTGATTTTTGTCATTGTTTTCTTTCCCATTTTCTTTCCTTCCTTCTTTCCTTTCTTCCTAAGCCCTAACCTTCCATCTTATAGTCCACATTGTATATTGGTTCCAAGGCAAAAGAGAGAGGTAAGGGCTAGGCATTGGGGTTAAGTAACTTGCCCAGGGTCACACAACTAGGAAGCGAGGCCAGATTAAAACCCAGGACTTCCCTTCTCTAGGCCTGGCTCTCTATCCACTGAGATACCCCACTACCCCTACTTGGTTTCTTTAAATAAAGTGATATATGTTGGATAGACTGGGCTAATATTTATTTCTTAATGAAAGCTGTTCCTCAGCCCTATCTGAAGACTCCTGCCATTTAAAAAAATATATATATATATATGCATTTACTAATAATTAAGAGCATTGACTCTGGATTAAGAAGGAAGGCTCAAATAATATTACCTTCATTTATTAACTTTGGGCGAATCACTTAGGGCACCTAGGTGGCTTAGTGAATAGAGTACCAGGTCTGGAGTCAGAAAGATTCATCTTCCTGAGTTGAAATCTTACCTCAGACACTTACTAGCTCAGGGACCCTGAGCAAGTCACTTAACGCTGGTTGCCTCAGTTTCTTTATAAAACAAGCTGGAGAAAGAAATGGCAAACCACTCCAGTATCTCTGCCAAGAAAACTCCAAATGGGGCCACAAAGAATTTCCTCAACTGTAAAATAAGGAGGTTAATTAGACAGCCAGCTCTTAATTTTTAATCCTCTGAGTCTATAATCACATAAAATGAGCGCATAAAGATGGGACAAGTTGGAGTTTGCCAATTCTATTATATTTGCCTCTTCCAAGTATAGGGAGGGTAGATTTCCCCTCTTGTAATTTGACAACAATTCTTCTTCCACAAATGTTTGGAATCTTCCACAAAATTTCCAATCTTCCACAAAAATGAATTCTAAATATCTTGTAGGAGAGTGAAAACCTCTTCTTGCTTCTTGGGAAAGGAATAAAGACTCTAAATTTCAGAGTCATTCTCAGATGGGAATAAACTTTTCTCATGTTAGTTTCCAAAAGACTATTTGGTGGATTACTTCTTAGGCAGACCTTGAGAGAAAAGCCAGTGGAATCACCTCACAAATGGGAAATGCTGCAATAGGATGAAGGGACTTGGGGTGGGGGAGTGAGACGAGGAAACAGAGCCGACTCTCCCCAGGGTCTTATTGATCTCAGATATTGCTAAAGCCTTTCCATGTAAGGCAGAGAAAAGAAGGGCTGTTGTTGTTGACCCTGATGGACCATCTCTCTGAGACTCTTTCTTTATTTGTCTTGTCTTCCCTACAGGTGGTGTTGCCACCATTGCCAACAGTGGAAGCACAAAGGAAATCCCCAACTGCACTAGTGTTTAATGTGGAGAAGCCCTTGTTCTACAACCTTTCTGATTTTTTTTTTAATTTTTGATTATTACTGTTCTTACTATTATGGGGAAAAAAAAGAAAACTATCCTTTTTTAATCCTCTGCTACCCCAGAGTCCCTCTTCCAAACAGAGGACATCGGAGAAAGGCTTTCTCAACCAATTAAAATGACCTGAGAATCAATAACTGCGCTCCTGTCATGGCGGAAGGCTCTCCTTTCCCAGCTGCTTCTGGGCCATCCTTCTGCCAATGGCAGCTCCATAGCAGGACTTTCTATGTCCTTCTGGGCTCTACCTTTGTTTTGGTTGTTGTTGTTGGTTTTTTTTTTTATATATATACACAGAAACTCGCCAAACCACACAGACACAAACCCATGACCTAGTCTGCTTCTGCTGGGCCCTGGTGGGAGAAGAAGCAGCTCCCAGAAGCAGGCAGCATCCTTTTATGAGAGGCCCTGCCTAGTGCATGTCAACACTGAAGAGACCAACGATGATGAGGACACCATATTGTAGATAATGACAATGTAAATAGCTTTTTATTTCCTGGGAAATAATTTAATGTTTAGTAAAAAAAGAAAAAGAAAAAAGGAAGGAACTGGTTGTGCGTACACACATACACCCACACACGCACACACAAAATGGACACGTCCACCAGGAGCCGGTTCGGCAAGTATGAATTCTGGACCGAGTCCAGTTGTCTGTCACATTTAACTCTTTCATCTCTGTGTCCACAACATAGCTGTTTCCTATTCTGTATATATTTAAAAAAAAAAAAAAGGTGGGGGAGATTAGAGTTCTTTTGGACAGTTGGAAAAAATTAGAATGAAGTGACATTAGGCTACGTGGAGTTCTTGGCGTTCCCCAGACGGCACAGCATGGCTTTTGAGGTACACTTAAAAAGTGTTACCTGCCCTAAAGGTCTCCCTCCCCAAAGCACTGCTAAGAAGCCAGTGTTACCTAATGGGAAATCAGTCTGATTATGAATTAGATTAGAAATCATGGTTCTAATTCCTTCTGCCTGTGAGGACACACAGCCTATGTTCTCTTAGCCCAAGAAGAGATTCTGGGTGCCTCGGCCCCCCCCACCCCCCCCGGTGACTCCTTGCTGAACTCGGCTGGATGGTAGGAGTCGGGAATGGTTAGTAAACTTGGTGGCATGGGTCCAGCCCATGTACATTTTGTAGGCCAAATAGCAATCTAGTGGTCCAATGATCTTAGTCAACTCTTCCACGCTGTGATATTTCGTTGTCAGGAGTATGCACCCTCCTTAAAGTCAAGTGTCTGCCTTTAGTTCCCTTTAGATAATTCGAGTCTTTGGGGGGCATGAGCTTAGCGGTCATTCTCATTTTCCCTTTGCACATAATGCCCACCCTAATTCCATCACCATCAGATCGTTTTAGCCCAAGCTCTGAATGCTGTTATTTTTTTCAGGGGACAAGATAGAAGCATTTATTTTAAAAAAAATGATATATTCATAGAATAGTCCTTCTAGGAGGTAAAAAGGAAAATTACTTTTAAGGGATATTTTTCACATTTTACCCTCTATGAACAATATAAGGCATCTGAAAAAAAAATGCCATTGACTGATTCCAGCAGCATAGACCATCCATCCCCACGTTTCTTTGAAAAGATGAGGAGTGTTTATAAGCACCCTGCTTTTTTGTTTCAAGGGTTAATTGGGGCAGACAATTGCAATACTTGTATTAAACACTGGAATACAAATGCATGAGTCATATCTATATATACAGTATATGTATATATACTGTTCTTGGTTTTATTGTTCCATTTGAATATTTCTACTGTAAAAAAAAAGGCAGTGGTTTTGAAATTGTTGAAAATAAATGTATTTTTGTACATCAAAGCTATATCTTGGGCTGAGCATTTTCTTTAAGTTTTATTACTGTCTTGTGTTTTTACATTACAGGCCTTTTCTTTCACAATTAGCATTTCCTTGTAACAAAGAAAACCAATTAAGCAAAACCAACCGATACGGCAACTACGTCTGACAGTGTATGCAACGTTCCACTGCTATCTTCCCCCACTGCTTCAGCAAAAAGATGGCAGGACAAAATAAACCCTATCTTTTCTCCCAGAGCCAACATTGCTTATTAACATTAAACAGCATGCCACTTTCTTTTCCTATTCTTTTCATTCACATGTTCTTCTATTTCTGTATCAATCCATAGAAGCCTTCTTATGGTTCTCTGGATTCTTCATATATGTTATTTCTTAAAACAATAAAAGTCAGTGACCTTCATAATACCACAGTTTAGTCATAAATCACCCAGTCAATGTGTACCCACTTTGTTTTTAGATATTTACTAAATAGAAAGTCTCAACATTTCTTTTGTGACATTTGAGTGATCATTAGCCAGTATACTTATTTATTTGCCATTTTCTCTCTTGCGAATGGCATATTTAACTAATTTTCCTATCCCTTTACTATTGCTGGTTATAGTTCAATGGTAGACTTACTCATACACTGGCAATTCTCTTCAATATGATCAGACTTACTTTTCCAAAAATAATTCTATGTGCATGTCTTGATTTTAGTGCATAGGGGTAAGAGGACAAGGAGAAATGCCTTTAAATCCTTGAAAAGCTGGCATAAGGGATAATTATAATTAGCATTGGATCCTTAAGTTTTGCCAAGAGCCTTTTCATATATTAATTCACTTGGTTTTTACCACCACTATTATTATCTCCATTTTACAGATGAGAAGAGAGGCTAAGGGAAATTAAGTGATTTCCCAGAATCACACAGAGTATCTGGGAACAAGATTCCTATCTCCAAGTCTAACAATTATCTCTCCACATGGTTTTCTTGGCTGCAGAAGGTGGATGGAAGAGCAATATGTGCAAGTTTGCAAGAGGTAGATTTAGTCCCAATATAATGGAAAATAATTAATAATTAGAATTGACCAGAAGTAGCAAGAGCTGCCTCAGGAGGTAGTTTATATTCCAATATGAATGAAGTACATATAGTATAAAACAAATGGAAATAAAGGGCACAAGGAGGTAAATCAAGAAAGATTTCGCTCAAAAGATACTGCTTCTGCTGTGTCTTGAAGGAAGAGAGCATCTCTGAGGCAGAGGAGAGAAGGGGGAACATTTTAGATACAGAGGATGACCAGAGTAAAGGCGCACAATTTCTCTTAGAAGCATTCCCAGGAAGTCTGGAATGCCACTTTGGGGCTATGTAGTAGGGGGGATTCTTGCTCAGATGTGGTTTGAATTAGGTGACCTCAGAAGTCCCTTCTACTTTTCAAAATTTTATGAATCTGATCATGGACTGCTTTAAATATGGAGAATTGACAAGAAGTATGTGCCATAGTGGGACAGTCTTGGGAAGATCTGGCTTCACATTTAACCTTAAAAACCTTATAAAAACTAACTAAAAAAGAGTGCAAGGTAACACAACACCCCTTTTCAAGGCATAGCTGGTCTTTATTTCTTGTGATTTCTGCTACAAGGCGAAAATTCTTCTTTTTTTCTAAGTATCCAATCCCTGAATCCTATATAGAACAATGCCAATGATGTGACAAGAAGTTCCTGTTAGCAAACCTTCAACAGCAACTTTGAAAAATAGGCATATACCACCATACCTGGCCCCAAGACCAATGGCCAAAAAGAGTGGTGCTTGAATCCAGAACTTTGCTGAGGTGGAGTGGGTTTTCCGTATCTACCTCAAACAAAACTCAGAGGGACTTCCTACGACGGTGTAGATATTACATGAAGTACAAGGTAAATCTTGCAATATCAAAAAATATCAAAAAAAATAAACTTTATGGATATTTTAAAACTTCACAAATAGTATCCCTTCCCCTCTGAGAGCCATTCATCATAAAAAAAAATATTAGTGAGGCAAAAAAAATTAGCAAAATATCTCCTATATCTAAGACTTCTGATATCATATGCAGTATTCCACACCTATAATCCCCTCACCCATCTCCACTTCTCTAAAGAAATAAAATGAGAAGGTTTTTTTTTTGTTTTTTTTTTTTATTTCTCTTCTTTGGGGCCAATTGACAAGTATGATTTCACAGCACATAGACTTGATTGCTTTGTTATTGTTTTCATATCATTGTTGTAGTCATCATGTATATTGTTCTCCCAAGTCTCTTTACTTAATTTTGCATCAGTTTATATCAGTTTATATTCATTACATCCATAATTTCTTAAAGCACGGAAATATTCCTTTACATTATGGAATTGATTTGCTGGCATTTGATCTTCTCTCTTCACGTTAGTGACAACTGAGTCCTTCCTTAGCCTTCCTTATTTCCTTCTTAGTGGATAGAGTGTTTAGTCATGCCCTCTCCTCCTTGATCTTCTCTCTGGAGAGAACCACACTCAGTTTAATTAGTCTCATTTTTTAGCCTATTAGGTAATAAAATCGTTCTCGAGTCCACATGGCCCTTTCTCTATTTCATGGAGTTTATATCAGACAAAAAGTTTTTATTACACAATTACAACAGCTTATAGCCCCCAGTTGGGAAAATTCTTTATGGTCCTAACAGAAGTTTGGCTTTCTGCCTTAATCTAAATTTCTGTCTATCCTAATCCCTGGCCTCTTTATGTATTAGACAAAATTCAAGATATAGAAAATGATTATTTTTTAAAGTAAGCTGAGACTACTTCGGTGTTTATTGTTGAGCAGATATAGAGAAGTGAAGTTGAAGTTTTCCTTGAAACTTCCTCAATCTTTGAGGAGATGAGTTGAACTGGTACCTTCAGCCCTGGTCTTCTACTCTGAGATATGTATATACACAAGAGAGTAAACAGATTGGAGAAATCAGTGGATAAAACACTGGACCTAGATGCAGAAAGACCTAAGTTCATATCTCATTTCAGATACTAGCTGTGTGACCCTGGGCAAGTCACTTAAATCCTCAGTTTCCTTATCTATAAAATTGGAATGATAATAGCACCTTCTTTCTAGGATTGTGATGACAAAATGAAATATCTGTAAAGGCATTTATAATACTTAAAGGATTATGTAAATCCTATTCTTAAACTATTGCTATTCCAATTATTATTTTAAGCAACACCTTAACTTAAAAGAGTAAAGATAAATTCCAACCCAAATACCTTGTTTATTTCTTCAGAATGAGAAAATTTGGTCCATTCAGTCCAATGGAACCTGAATCAAAAACATGTAAGAGTAGACTATGAATCTGTAAACTTGTGATCTAATCTTGTTTTTGACTCTAACTTGTCCTGTGTATATGACTTCACCTCTCTTGGTTCTTAACTTTCCCATCTAAAAAGTTAGAATAATAGTTGGGCCAGGTGTGGTGGTACATAGCTGCAGTTAATGTTATCAGACAGGATAACACTGGCAGATAGCTTGAGCTCAAGAGTATTGAGTTGTAGTGGGATAAATCAAACAGTTGCTAGAACTAAGTCCAGTACCAATATGATGAACCCCAAGTTGGGGAGACACGAGACTCCCTAAGAATGGCCAAACCAGCCTAAGCTGGAAATGGAGCTAAATCTCCTAAGTCACTCAGTAGTGAAACCGGGCCCATGAGTGGCAGCCCTACTTGAATGAGTGAGATAAGAAGACCCAATCTCAAAACAAAACAAAAATATTTGCCCTATTTCCTTCTAAGGGTGGTTGTGAGGCTCAGATAGAAATAAAAAACATTTTGAAAATTCTAAAATCCTACAATGTTAGATCTTGAAGGTATCTTTAGATCTATTGCTTTCAATCTCCTCATTTTACAAATGTGGGAAATGAGGCACAAAATGCTTAAGTGAATTATCCAGGGACACATATACAGCGAGCATGTGTATGATGCAGGATGCATACTTGTGGAAGTTTAACACTAGCCCTTACTCTTTTTTGACACCCTGAGACAACCTTTGGATTTTAAAGCAAAAGATCTTACCTCTGAACCGTATCTCTCTTGAGGTGATGGGTGGCAGCTTCCCTACCATGCTAGGAGATAATGTAGCCCTGCTGTGCAGCCATTCTAAGGACCACTTGGTGACTCCTAGTCTGGACTGAGGCCAGAGACTTCCAAATTAGAGGATCTCAGAAATAGGGTTGCACAAGGAGCATAAATTGAATAGAGGAAGGAAGTAGTTCTCTTTGCTTTGAATCATGGACTTAGGAGGTGGCTAAGAGAGCACTAGCATGCTCATCGTTTGCATGCACAGTTGCCTGGGGAGGAGGCAGCCAGGAGTGTGCCAGGACAGGCGGTCTGGCTTAGGGCTGGCTAAGGGAACACAGGTGCGCAGGCGCAGTCTGGCTCAGGCAAAGGGAACATTTGGCCACATGGGACTGATGCTTTTTCTTTCTCTGGCCCACTTTTTATTATTTAATACATAATTATAAATGAAGATACAGTCTCCAGAGAATTTTAATTTTAATCATAACAGATCTAGAACCAGATCTTTATGATTTCCAGCCCAGGATCCTAACTACTAACTATACTTTCTCTTAAATAAATGAGGCAAAGAAAGGTTGTGATTTTTCCCAAAGTCACACAATTAAATGTTTGAAGAAACATTTGAACTCAGGTCTTCCTAATGCCCCGATTTCTATTCACTACAATCACTTAGATAATCTATTTCTAATCTTTCATTTCAAAGATCAGGAAATTCAAGCCAGAGAAGGTTACTTTAGTGGAAAGATTGATTGAATTCATTATTGAAAGTGGCCTGGGCTGTCTTAAGAGGTGATCAGTTCCCCCCTTATAAGTCTTTAAACAAAGGTTTGATGAATACCTGTCTGTTGTAATGGGCTATGGGTTGGACTAGATGTTCTCCTGATTTTGAAATTCTTTGTTTCTGTTTTCCACAAGATAAGATCACTTCATTTGGAGTCAGAAAGTTGCTGTTTAGTAGTTTTTCAGTCATGTCTAACTCTTTGTGATCCCATTTGGGGTTGTCTTGACAAAGATAATGAGCTACTTTGCCATTTCCTTCTATAGTTATTTTACAAGTGAAGAAAGTGAAGCAAACAGTGTTAAGTGACTTTTCTAGGGTCATACAGCTAGTAAGTGTCTGGGGTCAGATTTGAACTCAAAATGAGTCTTCCTGACTCCAGGTCTGGTGCTCTAAGCATGGTGCCACCTAGGTGTTCTGGAGTCAGACAGACCTGAATTCAAATCCAAACCCTTAGTAGCTGTGTCACCTTGGGCAAATAATTTAACTTCTATAAGCCTCCTTTTTCTTGAGAGGTTTAGATTCCACCATCTCTGAAGATCATTTTAGCTCTAAATCGGTGATACCATTTTTTAGGTTTTTAAAGGTAAACACTGCTCCTGAAACTTTCAGCTCTAGATATAAAGGCTTTCCTTTTTCCTTAACTTCCTTTGACCACCTCTCAAGGGATGGCAATATATGGATAGATAGGTAGATAGATAGATAGATAGATAGATAGATAGATAGATAGATAGATAGATAGATAGATAGATTCTTAGGCATTGAACAAGAGCCATAGCCCAGATGAATCATTGGTGTAATAACTCTTGACTTAATGCCATCCCAGTGCTTCTCCCTCACCCATCAAATTGAATTTAGTCTTAATTGAGTGGCAGCTGCCAATCCTTGGCCCTATCATATAGAGTTGCATGTCTTCCAGCTTTGGGAAAAGAAGCCAGAGAGAAACAGATGAATCACAAGAGAACAATCCTTCATCCAGACCTATCCAATCAGAACTAGGAAACTGAGTCATAGAGAAATGTAGGGGCTCATCTTGGTTACCTAAGTAGTAATCGGTAATTCAGGATTCACATCTCTGATTTCAAATCCAGAACTATTACTGTTGCCGATTTAGAATCTATGAACATTTTCTGATTTTTTTTTCCAAGAACCAGGGGCCAATCCCAGTTTGTTTTTTGCCCTTATGAACCTAAACCCCAAACATCTTTTTACCTCTCTCAGGATTAGGAAGAGGATGGGATAGAATTTGTGGAAACCTGTAATTGATTCAAGATTTGTAAAATGTATAGTGTTAGAACCAACTGGAACGGACCTTATGGGCATAGGGAATCTCATTTAACCTTCTCATTTTACAGAAGGGACATATAGTAGGAAGCCAGAAAACAAAGTGAAATCCAGCATTGCCTAGAGTATAGCTAACATTGATTCCCAGCCACCGTGGAGACATGGATACAAATTACACTGGCTTATAAAAAATAGCCCTTATATAAATGAAATCATAGCCCAGGACCCTCATTTTCCCCTATCCCCTTCCTCAATCATCACAACCAAATGTTCCTATGAACCAAAGTCCTTGCAATATCCTGTGAAATCTTAGAGAGAATCCGAGTCTCTGGTCCCACAACTGTGTGGCAGACCTGGACTAGCATTCTGATCTTAGTCCCGCCACTGCCTTTTCTAGGGGCAAAATGAGTTCACTTTTCAAAGAAGAAAGAACTGATAAGAAATAAGAAAACTTCTTAGGATATGTCCTAGCCCTTAGGAAAGGGCATTAATCTGAAAGGTAGGGCTTGGATTTTAATCATGTTTTGATCATTTTCCTTCTTCAGTTTTTTCAATTGTCTCTAATGTGATCTCTAGGATCGTTTCCAGCTCTAGAGTTCCCTGTGATTGTGTACTCATCTTCCCATTGAGTCTAGACCCTTCTGAAACTATTTCTTTTCTTTTTATTGCTTTTTTAATATCAGTCTGATTTAATTTTGCATGGGCTAGGTGAAAATGATGAACAGTGACCATTTTTTATCAGGGTCTGAGGGAAGGCTCAATACCTTGTGAAAAGTAAGGCTGATCACAGAGTGAAACAGTTTCTATAACAAATTTATCCAATATGGGCTTCCCTTACGGCAAGCCATGCTGAAACTTTGAGAAAATTCATATTCTCTCTGAATCCCTGGCCCCTCAGATTTCTTGCACTTTGAGAAGTGTCCACAAACATGAGCATTTTTTCCTTTCAAAATGGGTTCTATGGTGACCTTTGCAGCTGTGCAGAGTCCTTTGGGCTCTGTCTCAAAACCAATGATAGAAAAATATATATTAACAGGTGAATACTGGGGTATTAAGATTTCAAAGTTTTCTGAGCTCTGTCAAGGCAGATAAAAGGCAATGACTAGACCTGTGATTTCATTAGTAAAGGAAATAAATCCTAGATAAAAAAAAAAACTCCCTCTCCAAAGTTGACATCTTCTCCTCGAGTTAAAATCGTAAAGTGGTCTAGAAGTTAAGTGACTAAGTTAAGTGGCCCCAGATCTAACAGTCATTAAGTAGAATCTTAATTTAGGTAGTCCAGGCATATTCTGGACATAGCCTTTCTCTAGAGCTCTAGGTCACAGGATAAGAATGATGCCAAGGGAACATTATTTTTGCCCATTTCTGTAAAACATAGATCTGAGAAGAAGAAAATATATTGTGATAGACACACATGCCTTCCGTCATTTGGTCCCAGGTTCCAGAGAATATTGATACTTTAAGCTCATTGTAATCAATTCCACATGGCAGTGGAAAAAGGATTGGACAAGTCAGAAAACTAGGATTTCACTTATGTTTCTCCCACTGAACAGAAGGAATCAGTGACTCTCTACAGATCTCTTTAAATTCTGTAAGTCTTGTTTTCCTACTCTGCATGATGGAGATAATATTGTCTATCTTCCTCACTAGGTTTTTTTTAGGATCAAATGAGATATTAAAAATAACGTGCATTCTCAGGGGGCAGCTGGGTAGCTCAGTGGATTGAGAGCCAGGCCTAGAGACGGGAGGTCCTAAGTTCAAATCCGGCCTCAGACACTTCCCAGCTGTGTGACCCTGGGCAAGTCACTTGACCCCCATTGCCTACCCTTACCAATCTTCCACCTATAAGTCAATACACAGAAGTTAAGGGTTTAAAATTAAAAAAAAAACGTGCATTCTAATCATGAAGTACTAGAGGAAACTCTAGATCTCTTTTCCTATAATCTGTGAATTCATGTCCTGCCTCACATACTCTATGACCATAAGTCAAATAAATATTTGGTGTCCTGGGTAACCTTTTATGGCTCTAAGTTATAGATAAATTGCTAATCTATTGTGGTGGAAGGAATTTCTACCCTGAAGGTTTCTTATATCAATGAAAATCAAAGGTAATATGGTGTAGCAAATAGAGGGCTACTCTGGAATCAGGAATATGGTACAGTGGAAAGAATTCTGTATTTGGGGTCAAAGAACTTCACATCAAAGTCCAGTTGCGCCGCTTGGTAGGAGTGTAAACCTATCTGATCCAGTGGAAGGAGGAAGACATGAGTTTAAGTCCTGCCTCAGACATGATGCTGGGCAAGTCATTTACCTACTCTCTGCCTCAGATTCCCCATTTGTAAAATGAGAGTGTTGGACTAAATGTCCTTGAAGGTTTCTTCTTGCTAGTTTCCTCTGACTGATCAGTTCATACCTGGCCATTGGCTATATGACTATGGGCAATCAATCATATTCCTGATGGTTGCACCAGGTATTTTTCAATAAGATAAGTTGTTAATCTGTGTTAATGAAGGGAGTTTCCACACTGGGGTTTTCTTACATAAAATCAAAGATCCAAACTGATCCCTCTCCTCACCACTAAAAAGAAATGTTAATATGAACCAAGGCCCTTGAGGTCTAAATCTTGGTTACCCTTACTGGTAAAAGCTAAGCATTTGAGTGTCGGTAAAGCATGTTTCTTTCACCCCCTAGTATTCTACCTCCTTTGGCTAGATGGGCAGCTGCCTATTCTCCAGGGTTTGATAAATTCCACCCTCTGAGACCTGGTGGCTTATGGGTGACATTTCTGCTCATTTTTGTCCTGGACTGGAACTGAACTTCCTGGCTGATCCAATTTTTCCTTGGAACCACTTGGATGGAGCCCCGTCCTCCCAACAACCTCTTTCCACCAAACACAACCTCACTCCCATGCTGTTAGCTTCCTAATAATTAGTTCTTATTTTTGTTCCATCCATGTTGTGAGGACACCTACTCCAATGGGGTGGAGACCAAGGGGAGGGGGGATGCCTGCAATAACAACAGGAACTGAACAGACTCTTTTTTTGTCACTAATCTTTCAGGCTTTCCACGTACAGTCACCTGGGAAGCACATAATTGTCTCTATAAACAGTACACCTGGTCCTTGCCGTTCTCCAGTGATACGCTCATGCTGTCCTCAAATCTAAAGGTTCAGTTAGGGAACTGCCGGGCTTTTCCCACTGGCAGCTGGAACATTTTGATCCTGGGGAGGTGGGATGGCTAGAAAGTGAGAAAGATAGAGATGAGGGTATAGAAATACAGTTCATCTTTGTCGATTATACAGCTCCGCCTGACACATCCCTATTTCAACCTGTCAACTTGAATCTCTTCTCAGTGCGGGGGAAAATGTAGACGCTCCCCAACATCTAATCTATTTATAATGGTAACAAGGCAACTCCAGGCGGTGTGCGCTCATCATGAGCTAATCATCTTCGCTATGCCTCGTGCCTCCTAATTAGCTGCATGTTGGTTGCCTACTGATCAAACTCTCCCCTCATTCAGACAACAGGAGTAGGAGCAGAGACAGGTGGGTGGTGAAGGGGCTCTGAGGATGCTTCCTGCTCAAATTGTCAGTTCCATTCTATTCCAACAGGTTGGGCTCCCTTTTCTTCTATATCCTTTAAATAAGGCATAGAAATAAAGAATTTCAAAGGCAGGGGGTTATTATGAACACCTAATTCTACTTTCCATTTTACATGTTGGGAAACTGAGTCCCCAAGAGAGTAAGTTACTTGTTCAAGATCATATAGCAAATTAGTGGTGATTCCTCCCTTTTAGAGAGTGTAGACTCATTCACCTTGTGGGTAACTAAGACCAGGCAAGAAAAAACAGATTGTCCATGAGATCAGGTTTCTAGATGTGTTTTGGATGCTGTGTTACCTTGGGAAACCATACTTATTCTCTGAGACTCAATTTCTTCTTCTTTAAAATAAAGGACCTGAATTTGGAACCAAACCCCAAAAGTAATTTAAATGAGCATAACTTTTGACTCAGTACTACCACTGCTGAACATATAACCCAAACAGATAAAAGAAGAAATGACCTTTATATACAAAAATATTCATTAATAGTATTTTTTTTCTTTGTAACAAAGCACTAAAACCAAGAAGTTGCTCATTAATTGGGAAATGACTAACTGAAACTGTGCAATGATTTATTATTGTCCCATAAGAAATGATTATGATGAAACCAGGGAAGATCAATATGAACTAAGTACAAAGTGGAGTGAAGAGTAAGAGGAGAGCAATTTATTCAATGACTAAAACATTTAAAAGACAAGCAGTGACACCAGAAGATTCATCTTGAAGCATGCTTCCCACCTTACAGGAAAGTAATAGACTTAGAAGGCAAACAGGGTGTTCAGAGAAGACAAGTACCTCTGGTGTGAGGGCTTGCTGACCCCCTTTCGGGGTTGCTTTCATTCTTTTGTGTCTACCTGCCACCCAGCTCTCACCTGTGGTTCCAAGAAGCTGCAGCATGCATAGTGGCCACACCGTGATAAACCATCTCAGCAGGCAGACTAAACTAGGTTGAAGGTAACAACAGATCTCAAATCCCAGGCATGTAAAAACTTCCCCCAGTGGAAGTTATTGATGAGAATAATTTATTCCAATGGCCATGTGGAAACTGATGCTATGGAGCACTTAGATTTTGGTTAGACATAAAGAAGCCAAGATCATCTACTGCATCTCAGGTGTTCACCAATCATCTTGATTTTTGTCTTGCCACTTGACTTTGATGACTCTGGAAGTGAGAAAAAGGTCAATTAAGTTGTGCTACACTGTCTCATTTGAATCTTATTTATGCATAAATCAAAAGATATCACCAGTGATGTCATTTTGGTCCTCCACCCACATTTTAAAAAATTATACTTTTGAAAACACCTTTAACTTGACAGAAGGAAAACATTAGACTGAGAAGGAAAAAAAAAACACCTTATCTTTTCCTATGTTACAAGTACAACTGTCACTTGGACCACTTGGGATAATGTTATTACCAAATTTTAAATATTGTAGTGTTTGTTCAGTCACACTATCTTCTTATCTCTCTTTCAAGGAAATATTTTTTGTTTTTAATTTTTTCAGTTTCATATAGAAACGCTTTTTGACAATTGTTTTTTTGACATTTTAAAATTCAGATTTTATTCCTCCCTACCTCTCTTCCTCCCTGAGGCGATGAATAGTCTGATATAGATTATATCTGTACTTTCATGTAATACATTTTTCCCTTTTGCTAATGTCATGATAGAAGACACACACCATACATATAATAGAAATCTCATGAAGGAAATATAGTGGAGGATGGCATGCTCTGATCTGCACTCAGATTCCAACAGTTCCTTTTTTGACTATACCACCACATTTTTAGATATGGCCAATGTATGAATATTCTTGGATTAACTATTTTTTATAAGAGAGAATGGAGTGGTGTTGGGGAGAGAATTAGGAAGAAGGAAGGGGGTAGTGATAGTGTTATCCTCAAAAAAAGAGAAGAGAATGTCAATGAAATATTAAAAAGAATACATAAATCAGAAGGAGGTTCAGAGGGGGTCACAGGCAACCAGGGTAATTTTAAAACTAAGATGTTGATTTTAGTATACAGTTTAAAGAATGAAACAAGGTGAATGTAGTGGGAATTAGGTTTCCAATACAAACTTCTTTTCCTGTTTTTTGTAAATGGAAATCCTCATAATTATTGATGTTTGTCAAATTCCAAATAAAGAAAAATGAAAATAATAATATGAATTTAAATTAAATGAAGGGCTTAGATGAGACAATATTTCCTATTTTTAACAATCTAAAATTCTATCACTCTACATGTGTGACTTTTAGACATATATCTTCACCTCCCACTGGAGAGCTGGAAAGCTAAACAAAGAATGAAGGATGCAAGCACAGAAATCCAAAGTCAGCAGACACCTGGGACTATAAACAAATGAACCTATAAATAACTTTTTCTTGGAAGCAGCTCAAATAGTGTTCCTTACCACTAGGTCATTCATTTCATTTCGAACATCCATTCCCTCTATTCATTTCTACATGTTTCAAATGTATTACCTAGTCCTTCCACCTCTCGGAATCTCTAGCTTCCTTAATTTAAGATACATTTCTTGAGCAACCTCATATATGGGTTTTTTTTTCTGATTCTGCACCCCCTCACCCCAACACTAGTTGTTAAAGTGTTTTCCCTCTTGAAATTACTTTGTGGATATGTTTTGCATATGCTTATCTGGGTAGACCTTGTGTCCATCAAATGGAAGCTCTTTGAAGGTAAGCACTGTTTAATTTTGCATCTTTGTCCCTTGGCATAATTCCTTACTTTCTTTTTTTTTTTAAGCAGATGTGAGTACGTCAGTGTAGGGATCTTTTATAGAAGTTCCCTCTGCCAGAACAAGCACATTGTCATGAGAGATTTGGAATGCTGCCTGTGGCAGTCAGAGGCTAAGCATGCTGCTCAAGTTGATACCACCAGTATGTGCCAGAGGAAGTTCTTAAACTCAAGTCATCTTAACTCCAAGACTAACTCTCCATCCATTATGCCATACTACCACATTCACATTATAATTATATATAGTAGGAATATTTTTTAGAATGTCCCAAAGAAGCCAAAGGAATCTAAGTTACTCCCCATCTTGATTTCCATCTATTGACTTCCCTGGGTTCTTTGATTATTTTTAAATTTAAAACTTTTATTTTCATAATAAATTTAATTTTTTTCCAGATTACACATCAATATAACTTTTAATATTTGTTTTAGGGCATTTTGCAGTCCATGTTCCTTCTCTCCCATCCACTCTTCCTCCACACCCAAAGGCAAGTAATATGATATATATTGTACACGTATTACCATATAATACATATTCCCATATTCATCAAATTGTGAAACAAAACACATATTGATTATGCTAGAGAAAAGTTCATAGAGGAGATAAAATAAGAAATGTTATGTTTCAATCTGAGCTCATCTTCCATCTGTTCCTCTTACAACAGTGGATAGCCTTTTTGGTCATAAGTCCCTAGAGTTGTCCTGAATCCTTGCCTTGTTGATAAAAGCTGTCATTCACAGCAACTAATATTGTTAATGTGTACAGCATTTTTTGGGTTCTGCTCACTTTACTTTATATCACTAAATATAAGTCTTTCCAGGTTTTATTGTGATCATCTTGTCATTTCTTATAGTGGAATATTATTCCATTACAAAGATATACCACAACTTGATTATAGTAAGAATTTAGGAAATATTTGGTTAAATTGAGTTCTACTGAGCATAAAGGCATCTCCATTTTGTGGCAAATATTCAAAAATTTCATGATTATCTTCCCTCCCTAAGTCTGAACACCAAAAGTTATCAGCATCTCGAAGCTTGAGGGGTCATAACCCATTAATACTGGCAGTTTATGAAGTCAGACAAAACTTATTTTGTAACTCTTTGTTTTCCTTTCAGAGATAGTCATGTGGGAGACTAATTTGATTTAATTCTTCAAAGAAGATATAGGATTTCTATAGAAACAAATCAAATTAGCAGAGAGAGGAAGAACCAAAGGACAGTCCACTTTGAAAAGAGAAAAAAGTGTGAGGAATATAACATTCCCTTCAGATATGTGAAAGACAGATGAGGGAGGCATGTTCTGCTTTCCTGTAAAGAATAGATTGTTGTTTAGTCATGTCTGACTCTTTGTGACTCCATTTGGGGTTTTCTTGGCAAAGATCCTAGAGTGGTTGACCTTTTCATTCTCCAGTTCATTTTAAAGATAAAGAACTAAGGTAAACAGGGTTGAGTGGCTTGCCCAGGATCACACAGCTAGTAGGTGTCTGAGGACAGATTTGAACTCAGGAAAAATGTTTTCCTGACTCCATCCCTGTTGCTCTATCCATTTTACTACCTAACTACCCTCTAAGGAGAAGAACCAAGAACCTATGAGGACCATAGATCTAAAGTTAAAAAGGTAGATCATCTAGACTTCAGATTCCCTTAATTTTATATATATATATATATATATATATAT
>NC_058131.1:616563895-616586165 GCF_016433145.1 Gracilinanus agilis
GTGTGTGTGTGTGTGTGTGTGTGTGTGTGTGTGTGTGTGTGTGTGTGTTGTTTTTTGACAGAAAGGAAAGAAATATTTGTACATTATTCCTCATTCTCCAGGTTATTCATCAAAAGTTTCATTTTTTACGAAAGTCTTTTCCTTATCTTAAAGCCACTGACATGAAAATACATCATGGAGTTAAAAAGATTGAATTACATTTTGCTGGCTACCACAAAGATTCATGGAGGCTCAAAGGCTCGGCTAGTCCCTCGGTGTATGGAGTCGCAGCATTTTACGATTTCTTTCTTTCCCAGAGAACAAACGCTAACAGGGTTTGTCTCTTCATTGTGATACGGAGATGATTGAAAATATGCTCTGTATTGCTTGATAAAAGACCTTTGCTGAGGAGGAGAGGAGCTTTGTCATTGAGGACATTACCCACAGGGGCTCCAGAGACCAATGCCTGTGCAGTGGAGCTCCTGCTGCCCTGTTTTTTAATGGGATGTTTTCAAGCAATCAGACTGCCCGCTGGGTATCAGGACCAAATTGCCAACGTGGTATTGCTGGCCCCATGAGTCCAATAATGGAGCGGAGTCTCAAGGTCAATTAGAATGAGAACCAGAGTGAAATGGAAAGAATGCTGGCCCATTAGGGACTAGAGAGTAGCAGTGTTGTTTAGGGCAGAGGTCACTGGACTTGAAGATAGGAAGACCTTTGGTCATAGTCCACTATTAGATACTTAGTAGCTGTGTGACCATAGGCAAGTCAGTTAACTTCTCTGTGTTTTCTCATCTATAAAATGAGAGGATGGGTTTCCAAGGATTTCACAAGATCTAAATAAATTATGCTAAAATCATTTGCAGAGCTGAGAGTTCAACAGTCCCAGTCCTAGCACTAGCTTGCTATGTAATTTTGATTTGTGGACCCTTCCTCTTTCAGGGATTCAATCTGTAAAATGAAGAGATTAGTCTAGGTTAGAGTTATCAAACTTTTCTGGGTACCCAACCAGATTAAAAAATAATTGAGGACTTCTGGGTTAAGATGGCTGCAGAGTAGAAGCAGGTCTCTTAACTCTCCTAACTGAGAGATACATGATACCTCAAAAGGACACAAAAACTAAATCCATATGAATGAAGGGACCCCACAATAGGATGCAGCATTGAAGGTAAATGGGATTTGGGCATTTCCATGCTATAAGGGGATAAAATAGGTCTCACTAAAACATGACCTGATCAATCCACCCCTCCCCACCCCACCTACAGTCCCAGAGCCAGTGCACAAGAGTTAGAGCAAGCATTCACTAAGTCACTAAGTTCTTGGCAACTAATTGAGATCACCAGAGGCTTGCTCCAGAGAGCAGCAACATTTAAGACACTAAGAGGCTAAAAAAACATAGACTTTGAGCACAGACCTTGAGCTTGGTCCTTGGGCATGGACCTAGAGTGGAGGGGTGACAGACTGTGGAAACAGTGCACTTAGATTTGTAAAGGAGCCTTGGGCAGAGGAGTAATCAAGGGGATCACCAGGAGGCTTGACCCTGAGAACAGCTAGACTTGAGACCCCAGGAACCTAAAGAGAGCAGACCTTAGGCACGAGGATAAAGCTGAGAGGGGTGGCACTGCTCTGTAACTCAGGCAAAAACTACTCCACAGCTTTATATACAGAGAGCCTGCTGACCTCACTCAGACTTCCAACTGAGAAGGAAAAACCAACATAATAATGGCAAGCAATGCCCAAGAATTAAGTAAATAGAAAAAACAAGAAAACAAAACAAAAAACATTAACACTTGATAACTTTTATACAGAAAAAAATCAGACAATGGAATAGACAGCAGAAGAGGACAAATAAGGAAAGACATCCAAACCTTCCCCCCAAAATGAAAATTGGTCACAAGCTCTTGAAGAGTTCAAATATGAGATCATGAAAAGGATGGAAGAGATTTGACAAGAAAAGTGGGAAATAGCTCAAAAGGAAATTAACAGATTAAAAGACAGAAACTGCCAATTGGAGAAAATGTCCCCAAATTAAAAAAAAAAACGATTAGCAAATTAGAGACCCAAATTAAACAGCAGGAAACCATGAAAAATAGGATAGACCAAATTGAAAAGGAAAACCAGTCTCTAAAGACCAGAATTGGACAAGTAGAAGCCAATGATCTTGCAAGACAGCAAGACTAATAAAGCAAAGTCAAAAGAATGACAAAATAGAAGAAAACATGAAATATCTCACTGAGAAAATGACAGATCAAGAAAACAGGTCTAGAAGAGACAATTTGAGAATCATTGCTCTTCCTGAAAAATCAGAAATTAATAGAAATTTGGACACTATACTACAAGAAATTAACCAAGAAAACTGACCTGATGTTCTTTAACAAGAGAGCAAAATAGATATTGAAAGGATCCATAAATCACTCTCTATAATAAACCCTCAAAAGTCAACCCCCAGGAATATAATTGCCAAATTCAAGCGTTTCCAAGTTAAGGAAAAAATATTACAAGAAGCCAGAAAGAGACAATTCAGATATCAAGGAACACCAATCAGGATTACACAGGATCTGGCAGCCTCCACACTAAAAGACATGTAATATGATATTCAGAAAGGCAAGAGATTAGGGTTTACAACCAAGGACCACCTCCCCATCAAAATTAACTATATAAAATCCAGGGGAAAGTATGGGCATTCAACAAGATAGAAGATTTCCAAGTATTTGCAAAGAAGAGACCAGAATTAAATGGAAAGTTTGATATCCAGCCACAAAAATCAAGAGAAACATGAAAAGTTAAATAAGAAAGAGAGGGGAATGAAAGAAAACTCTTACTCTTAAATTTGCTTCTTTAAGGGCTTCAATAAGTTCAAATTATTTGGATTCTTACATGGAGAAATGTTATGTGTAATTCTAAAAAATTGTATTCACTACTATAGTAATTAGAAGAATTATTCATAGGAAGAGGTTGCAGTACTAAATGGTCTAAGATGATATGGAAAAAAAGAGGGGGGCTTAGAAGATGGCACCAAGAGAAACTTGGAGGAATAAGAACCACAAAAAGAGGGCATGGAAGGGGAGTGTATGAATACTATTATAAGAAGGAGAGAAAGAGGGTGTTAATAGGAAATACTTAAACCTTACTCTCAGCAGAATTAATCCTGAGAGGGAAGAGTAGCTATATCCATTGGGATATAGAATTCTATCTTACCCTACAGAGAAAGTCAAAAGGGATAAACTAAGGGGGGCAGTGGGGTATGGAGTTCAAAAAGGGAGGGGAGGAGAGGGGAGAGGGAATCCATTAGGCCTTAAAAAATAATAAGAAGGTAACAAAAAGGGAGGGGGTGGAAAGGGAAGTAAACTAAGGGAAGGGACAAGGAGGACTGATTTTAAACAAACCACTGGTTTAAAAGGAAATAGCACAAGAAGAAGGGGCAGAACTAGCAGAGGATATCAAAATGTTGGGGAATACACAGCTGATAATTACAACTCTGAATGTGAATGGGATGAACTCGTCAATAAAATAGAAGCAAATAGCAGAGTGGATTAGAAACCAAAATCTTACCATATGTTGTCTGCAAGAAACACACAGGTAGACATACATAGAGTAAAAATAAAAGGCTGGAGCAAAATCTATTGGGCTTCAAATGAGAAAAAGAAGGCAGGAGTTGCAATCATGATTTCTGACAAAACCAAAGTAAAAATAGATATGATTAAAAGAGATATGGAAGGTAATTACATCCTGATAAAAGGCAGTATAGACAATGAGGAAATATCAGTACTCAACATGTATGCAACAAATGATATAGCATCCAAATTTCTAAAGGAGAAACTGGCAGAGCTCAAGGAAGAAATAGATAATAAAATTATTCTAGTGGGAGACCCAAATCTTCCTCTATCAGATCAAGATAAATAAAACCAAAAAATAAATAAGAAAGAGATAAGAGAGGTAAATTAAATCCTAGAAAATTAGAGTTAATAGATATGTGGAGAAAAATAAATAGGGACAAAAAGGAATATACCTTCTTTTCAGCTGCACATGGTACATTCACAAAGATTGACCAAGTACTAGGGCATAGAAACATGGCAAACAAATGCAAAGGAGCAGAAATTATAAATTTAATCTTTTCAAATCATAATGCAATAAAAATAATAATTAGTAAGGGCACGTGGACAGGCAAATAACAAATTAATTGGAAATTAAATAATATGATTCTCCAATATCAGTTAGTTAAAGAACAAATCATAGAAACAATGAATAATTTCAGTGAAGAGAATGAAAATGATGAGACATCCTATCAAAATATGTGGGATGCAGTTAAGGCAGTACTCAGGGGGAAAGTTATATCCTTAAGTGCATATATTAACAAACTAGGGAGGGCAAAGATCAATGAACTGGGCATGCAAATCAAAAACCTAGAAAGGGAACTATTTAAAAATCCCCAGTTATTAAATTAGGGATTATAAAAATCAAAGGAGAAATCAAGAAAATTGAAAGTAAAATAACTATTGAATTAATAAATAAGACTAGAAGCTGGTACTTTGAGAAAAATAAAATTGACAAAGTACTGGTTAATCTAATTAAAAAAGGAGAGAAGAAAACCAAATTATCAGTATCAAAGATGAAAAGGGAGACTTCCCCTTTAATAAAGAGGAAATCAATGCAATCATTAAAAACTATTTTGTCCAATTATATGACAATAAATATAGCAATCTAGGTGATATGGATAAATGTTTACGAAAAAATAAATAGCCTAGATTAAGAGTAGAAGAAATAGAATACTTAAATAATCTCATATCAGAAAAAGAAATTGAACAAGCCATCAAAGAACTCCCTAAAAAAATCCCCAGGAGAGATGTATTCACAAGTGAATTCTATCAAACGTTCAAAGAACAACTAATCCCTATACTATACAAATTATTTGACATAATAAGCAAAGAAGTTCTACCAAACGCCTCTTATGACACAAATATGGTACTGATTCCAAAGCCAGGTAGAACAAAAACAGAGAAAGAAAATTACAGACCAGTCTCCTTAATGAATATAGATGCAAAAATCTTAAACAGAATACTAGCAAAAAGACTCTAGCAAGTGATCACAAGGGTTATTCATTATGTTCAGGTGAGATTTATACTGGGAATGCAAGGATGGTCCAATATTAGGAAAACCATTCACATATTGACCATATCAACAAGCTAACAAACAAAAATCACATGATTATCTCAATAGATGCTGAAAAAGTCTTTGGCAAAATAAAACACCCATTCTAGTGAAAACACTAGAAAATTTAGGAATATAAGGGCCTTTTCTAAAAAATATTAAATGGTATATGTCTAAAACCATCAACAAACATGATCTGCAATGGGAATAAATTAGAAGCCTTCCCAATAAGATCAGGTGTGAAACAAGGATGCCCACTATCACCTCTTATTTAACATCATACTAGAAACACTAGCAGTATCAATTAGAAAAGAAAAAGAAATTGAAGGTATTAAAATAGACCAAGGAGGAGACCAAGCTATCACTCTTTGCAGATGATATGATGGTCTACTTAAAAAATCCTAGAGAATCAACTAAAAGTTAGTGAAAATAATTGACAACTTTAGCAAAGTTGCAAGATACAAAATAAATGCAAATAAATCATCAGCATTTCTATATATTTCCAACACATTGCAGCAGCAAGAGTTTGTGAGAAAAATTTCATTTAAAATCACCCTAGCCTAGACAATATAAAATAGTTAGGAGTCTATCTGCCAAGACAAACACAGGAATTATATGAACACAACTATGAAACCCTTTCCACACAATTAAAACCAGATCTAAACAATTGGAAAAACATTGATTGCTCATGGGTAGGATGAGCTAACATAATAAATATGGCCCTCCTAACAAATTAATTTACTTTTTTAGTGCTATACCTATCAAACAACCAAAAAACGTTTTTACTGAATTAGAAAAAAACTATAGCGAAGTTCATTTGGAAGGACAAAAGACCAAGAATATCAGGGGAAATAATGAGAAAAAAATATGAAGGAAGGTGAACTACCAGTACCAGATCTTAAACTTTACTATAAAGTCATAGCCATCAAAACAATATGGCAAAGAGACAGGAGTGAGGATCAGTGGAATATACTTAGGGTAAACCACCTCAGCAAGACAGTCTATGATACTCCCAAAGAACCCAGCTTTTGGGACAAAAACCCACTCTTTGACAAAAACTGCTGGGAAAACTGGAAAACAATATGGGAGAGAATGGGTCTAGCTAGATCAACATCTCACACCCTATACCAAGATAAACTTAGAATGGGTGAATGACTTGAATATAAACGAAGAAACTATAAGTAAATTAGGTGAGCACAGAATAGTATACTTGTCAGATCTCTGGGAAAGGAAAGATTTTAAAACCCAAGCAAGAGTTAGAAAAAAATTACAAAATGTAAAATGAATAATTTTGATTACCTTAAACTAAAAAGGTTGTGTACAAACAAAACCAATGCTGCCAAAATTAGAAGGGAATCAGCAAATTGGGGGAAAAATCTTCATAACAAAAACTCAGAGAAAGGTCTAATTACTCAAATTCATAAGGTGCTAAATCAATTGTACAAAAAAAATCAAGCCATTTACCAATTGATTAATGGGCAAAGGACATGAATAGGCAATTTTCAGATAAAGAAATCAAAACCATCAATAAACACATGAAAAAGTGTTCTAAATCTCTTGTAATTAGAGAAATGCAAATCAAAACAACTCTGAGATACTACCTCTCACCTAGCAGATTAGCTAACATGAAAGCAAAGGAAAGTGGTGAATGTTGGAGGGGATGTGGCAAAATTGGGACATTGATGCATTGCTGGTGGAGTTGTGAATTGATCCAACCATTCTGGATGGCAATTTGGAACTATGCCCAAAGGGCTTTAAAATACTATATACCTTTTGAGCCAGCCATAGCACTGCTTGGTTTATACCCCAATGAGATAATAGGGAAAAAGACTTGTACAAAATTATTTATAGCCACATTCTTTTTGGTGGCAAAAAATTGGAAAATGAGGGAATGTCCTTTGATTGGGGAATGGCTGAACAAATTGTGGTATCTGCTGGTGATGGAATACTGTTGTGCTCAAAGGGCTGGAGGAATTCCATGTGAACTGGAATGACCTCTAGGAATTGATGCAGAATGAAAGTAGCAGATCCAGGAGAACTTTGTACACAGAAACTGATACACTGCGGTACAATCGAATGTAATGGACTTCCCTACTAGCAGCAATGCAAGAATCCAGAGCAAGGCTGAGGGACTTATGAGAAAGAAAACTAGCCAGATTCAGAGAAAGAACTGTGGGAGGAGAAATACAGAAGAAAAACAACTGCTTGATCACATGGCTTATTGGGGATGAAGACACTATATGATTAACTCTAGTCCAACTATCAATAATATGGAATTAGGTTTTAATAAATGATACATGTAAAACCCAGTGGAATTGTGCATCTGCAAAGGGGGTTTTGGGGGTCTTAGGGGAAAGGGAAAGAACATGAAACATGTAACTATGGGAAAATATTTAAAATTTAAATTAAAAAGTAATTGAGAAATGTTTAACATATTAATCAAAATATAATACAATATAGATAATGTTAATTTGTGGTTTTCTAAATCAATATGCAGCTTCAGGGATCTATTTTGATATCTATAGTTGGGTTCTGATCCTACCTGTGTCACTTGTAATTTGCATAGCCTTGGGCAAATCGATTAACCTATGGGTTTCAGTTTTATTATCTGTAATATGAGAGGATCAGACTAGGTAGTCTTATTATGTGTAAGATGAGAGGATAGGACTAGACAGCTTTCCAAGTCCCTCGAAGCTCTAACTCTAGGACCCTTTGATTTTAGAAGGACAAGAAGGACAATGTTAGCCAGCCCCCAAGAACAAGTTCACAACTGATTGGAGCAAAGAGGAGATAAATCACCATGCCAATCAAAAGAGTATGGTTATGTGTAAACTGTATTGCAAAAGTGATTTTTGGGTTATGTTTAGTAGTTCCAGTTATCTGGGAAGGAGAGATATGCTCATTTGTATAATATTTACATGCATTTGCATAGAAGTTCAAGAGCACTGAACTCCAGGGATTTGAAATAATGTAAAATAAAATGAATTCCTAAGACTCACAGTAGCTGCAATCAAACTTAATTATTCAGGTTTGGTATATATTGAAATATAACTAAAGGAGAAGATGCTGGGTCTGAAAAGGCAATGGAAAGAAGATTGGTTTAGAATCCTGGCCCAGGCACTTATTACCTGGGCTAATTCAAATCACAACTTCTATGGGTTTCAGTTTCATCACCTGTCACATTAGGGTGTTGGATTGGGAAACCATGTCTTCTAGCTCTAAAATGGTGAAATGCTAATGGAGGGCAGGAAATCAAGATGAAAAAAATCTGGAGAGAAGCCTTTACTCTTTAATATCTTCCCCTATTTTTCTAGGCTTTTTTTCTCTGTTCCCCATAATGTACCTCTTGATCAGTTTGTCTCCTCACCTGAGCCAGGTTCATGCTTGAAGTCATTGTCTTCCCCCTACCTGGAACTATATCCATATGTCCAAACTTTGAATTCCTGTCCCTTTTATGTCCCTTTAAGTGTCTCCATGAGGTCTTCCCTGATTTGCTAGTCTTCAGGCTGATAGCACATGTAATCTGTACTATCCAATAAGGCACTAATCATACACCCCTTCACCACCACCACCCACACACAGAAATTAGTAAAATTGTTGTGTGTTTATGACAGAGGCAGTATGTTTTAATAGATAAAGGGATGGATTTGAAGTCAGAAAGAATTAGGTTTAAATCCTGCTTCTGCCATATATTAACTTTGTGATGCAGGATAAATCACTTAACTTCTTAGTTACTCCACACTTTTCATCTTTAAAATGAAAGGATTAAGCTCAGTGACCTTCGAATTCCATTTCAAGTCTAAATCTATGATCCTCCATGCCATGGTTCCCCACCTAAACTATATATTCTCTGAGTTGAAGATTGCATCGATCATGTCTTTGAATCACCCAAAGGTATAAAAAAGTTCAACGTTTATTTACACAGAGAAACGAAAGATATAAGCATTTATTCCTAACATATGCCAAACTATTGTAAATATGATCTCATCACAACACTGAGAGATAGATGTTATTTTATCCTTATTTTATACTTGAAGAACCTGAGACAGAGGACAAATGTCTTAGCAAGGGGCACACATCCAGTATCTGAGGTCAGATTTGAACTCAGTTTTTCCTGAGTGCATGTCTATCCACCAAGATACCTACCTACCTGTACTTTGATACAACTTTGTGGAGCATTACCCCTTTTCCCACACTCAATGCAGTTCAACCCAACTGGCCTTCTTGCTCTTTCTGATAAAACTACAGCCAATTTCTGGACAACCCTGACTGCACTGACTGTTCCCTATCCTCCTCACTTCCCTCCCTTTTTCTGTTTAGTTTCATCAAGGCTCAGCTCAAGTTTTACCTTCTACACAAGACATTTCCTGATCTTCATAGCTTTTGGTGGCTTCCCCTCAAAAGCATCTTGTACCTAACTCTACATACCTCTATACATGTCGTCTCTACCTATTAGACTGCAAGATCCTTTTTTCACTTTCAGACTCTGGTATAGTGGCTGGTACACAAGAGGCACTTAATGAAGACTTATTGATTGATTGATTACATACTCAACAAGGAAGGAATTCACTTTCCAGCATGGAATCCTATGATTTTCTTTCCCTTATCCTTCTGGTCCCCTATTGCTCCAATGGGTCACAAAGGACAGTCACTGTCTGGGACTGCTTTTTTAGACAAGAAATATAGACAATAGCAATCAGAGATTGTCCAGATGTATAATACTGTCTTGAACAAAACAAGAAGAGCTTTCCTCAAATGCTTGCCCTGAAAAACCTCTTACTCAGACACCTATGGTCCCCACTGGAGACCAAGTTTACCAGTTGGGGTACAGACACATGCTGTCCATTTAAAGTTTCAACCAAGAAGTACAGGCTTTGCAGAGAAACCCAAATCACACACAACAGAACAGAGAAGCTGATGTCTTCTTCAACAGCTGGTGCTGCCACTTTGATTCTTCTTCTACTCCCACCCCTTCTTTTCTCCAGCCCCCAAGCTTAGGACTATTCTCATCTTAGTAAGTTATTGTTTAGCTAGAACATCTGGTGTGTGAATGGAAGGCCTGCTTATTTCTTCTCTTGCTAGTCAGTGAAATGCACACCATAGAAGGCTGCCCTCTTTCCCTCCCAAGGAATATCATGCTGGTTCATTATTTAACTGTATTTTTCCATCACAGCACAAATTGGGAGTGGTGTGTATGTTTGCTTGATTTGGGGGAGGGGGAGAAGGAAGATATAACCCACAGGAGCAACTTGTGAGACTTTAATGCTAATTAAAAGTTTTCAGCATCTCTGTTTATTCAGGAAAATGCTGCCATCTTTCCTTGTTCAATTACTGCTAATTAAGCAGGACCTGCAAGCAATCCCCAGTAACAATTACTGTAAGTGCTGTGGCTTTTGGGGGTTTAATAAGTCTGAAAATTCACATTTTCCTTTACATGTATTCCAGGCCTTTATGGGCAATATTATAAACCCAAGGACATTAAGCAAAAAACAAATTCAGAAATGCATTTCCAGTTAAATCCAGACTCTTTTAGGACCATATTGTCCTTTTCTACTTTCCTTTTTAAATGTCATAGCTAATAACTGGCTAACATTCACAGTAGGAAAGAACAATTAGTGAAGTCATAAGTTGTTCTTGTACTTTTATTTCCATTCCCAAAGGTAACTGATGTGTGTATGCATGTATGTTTTAACAGTGCCCTATTTCAATACAAGAGCCCTCAGTAAATGAAACTCAGTTTTTATTTCTTACAAAGAAAAAAACAAATCAAGCTATTGTAACACTTAACTCCAGATAGAATAGGTATAGTTTTGAGCCCTGAAAAACCCTGAAATAAAATAATCTATAGAAAAATCCAAGGAAGCAATGACCCTCAACTCATTAGCAGAAAGTTTTAATCCACCAAAATTATCACTCCAAATTCATGATTGATCCAGGTGAATTTCTGTTATGTTCCAAGTTTCTCAGAAGTTTTTGGCATCGACCCTTTCTTCAAATTCCCATTGGAATCACCTTTGCCAAATGGGTAGTGTTGGCAGGTTGTTGGGGACCCTCCCTACTTCTCTTCATTGTTTTGATTAGATAATTATAGACTTAGAACTGGAAGGATCCTTATTGCTTATCCAATCCAATGATTCAATTTTCTTTGGCAGAAACTTAAGGTCCCAGGAGTTTAATGACTTTCCTAATCACATACATACATACAGGTAGTGCAAAGGAGATCTGAGACTTGAACAAGATTTTTTGATGCCTGAACCAGTGTCTTTACATTTCTGAAAGTCGTATTTCCCTGCCTTCTCTTTTAAGTTTAATTTCTTTCTATCACAGATTAGATTCATAAAATAGTAGTTGGCATGTGTGTGTGTGTGTGTGTGTGTGTGTGTAGTTTTTTAGATGATCTGAAGATCTGTCTTTTGGATATCAGCTGGAAATGAACTGATACTTTGATGATAGTCACTTTTTTCCATTCTCCTAAAAGTCTTCAATGGTAAATACAGATATTTAGTTGTTTCCCAATTCCTTCTCCCTCTGACTAGTTTCAAAAAAAACATATTCACTTCTGAGACTATTTCTTGGTCAGTAAAATGGGAATAATAACATTTGTTCAATATTTCTAAGTAGATTATTTTCTGTTTTTGAACCAGACCTATGAATTCCTCAATGTAGGGAACTCCCAGTGAGGAATATTTCTTTTTTGTACAAGGCATCTGTTCTCCATTTTAGAATTTTAGAGGGTTTCCAAGGGCTTGAGATGTTACCTACATTCACACAGCCAGTATTAGTCAAAATGGGACTTGAACCTGAATCTTTCTAACTTCAAGTTCTGCTCTATAGTCAGCATTCTATAGTACTTTTCAACATAGGATTACTGGGAAGATAAAATGAGATCATGAATATAAAAATTTGATTTATAATATTATCTAGCATTAGCACAGTACCTGGTACACTGTAGGCACTTAATAAATGAATGAATACAGACACAGAGCATTATTATTACACCATGAGATTTTGTTTGTTTAGCTTGGTATTCTTTTGGAACAAGTACTCAACTGGTGACCAAGAGAACTGAGTATTTCATCTTGAGCATGCTTATAAACTTTCTACGTGACCTTTTCAAACCCATCTTTCTGTGCCTTGATTGTCCCATCTGGGAAAACTGATGAGATGATCTTCCTTCCTTTGGGGGATGGGACAAGTGAAGGAAAAGTCATGAGGACAAAATGAGGCCATGGATGCTCTGTTAGCTAAAGATGCTCCCCATAGGTCAGAAACTATCTTTTCTTCTTTCTCTGATAGGAGACTCAGGACACCATCTCCCCTCCCTAAGTTGGCACCATCTGTAACTTCAGGATGATGAAGTGCCATGGACACTGCATTTGCGTCTTTAGTTGCAGGGGTTGGCCACGGTCCAGGTGAGGGCCAAGGCCTTCTGGCTGGATGGCTCAGAAAGAAGCCAGGCTGCCCTGCCATAGGGGGCAGTGCCCATGTCTCAGAGGATTGGAATCTCTCCAGCACTGGCAGCTCCCTATTTTTTGCCAACTACCAGATGCTCTATTGACAGCCCTTGAGAAGAGCTGCCAGCATTGCTAGGGAAACACACTGGAGAGGAAGGCAGGGAGCTCTGAATAGGCTCTCTCTGGCTCTGACACAAGAAAGCTGTGGGAGCAATGCTCCTTCTACCCTAAACATGATTAAGTTGTCTCACTACCCTGATCCCACTGACAAACACTGACTCCTCTTTTGAAAGTTCCTTGGGGTTTCCATTCCACATTTCAAGTCTAGGAATCATCAGGAGTAAATCTTATTACCCTCCCTGCCTCCCCCCTTACAGAACTCAAACCTGATTGTCTGGGACGATGGGGGCATGGTCTTAGTTAAAGGACCCCAGCTTTCTAAAGGTCTCATTCCAGGACTTGGGAAATCTGCCTGGCTCCATGGGCCTATATGACAGGCAAGTAATTATAGATCAATGACTTATGACAGCTTGGGAGAAAGGCAGCTTGTCATAGCAAAACAATTAAAGCCCTTGGGAAATCATTGCCCTCAAATGGAGTCTAGAGACAGAGGAGGACTGCCATAGATCTGATGTTGAGAGGGCAGCCCTGCCCTTTTCCCCTCCCACCCACACTAAACATTAAGAGATGGAATCCAAATGATAAGAGAACATTCAATCAGAATTCTCATCATCCGCAGTTTTCAAAAGCAAGGAGCACAAAAAGGATTTGAATTCTGTAGAGAGAATTTGGTTCCCCAAAGAGGTAAAATCTCCCAAACCTACCACTTAAGGCTACAAACTAATTCCAGCTCTTTCAGGGATCATGTAGCCAATATCTTAGCCAAATGGGCTTAGCCAATCCATGGCCCTAAGAGACTTAGATATAGCCCTTTAATCAATCATGAAGAAAAAGACATTTAAAATTGTTGTGAGGCTGTGATTAAAGGTAACATGATGTCCCTTGAAAGCCCTAAAATGAAATTGCAATGTAGAAATTGTCTATAAATGGCAAAACCATTCCCTCAGTTATCTATCGTCCAAACCTTAGTTATCTTTAACTTTTCTTTTTCTCCCCTACTAGATCTAATTCCATTGATTCTTCTTCAGTGATATCACATATATTTCCCCTTCCATCATCCTCCCATAGCAGAGTCCTTCATTGCCACTCACTTAGATTATTGTAATAGCTGCCTTATAAGCCTTCCTTCTTGTAGCCTTCCCCCTTTGATCTATCCTTCACACTGCTACCAGATTCATTTTCTCTATGCATTGGTTTAATATTGTAATTTCTGTACTCAAACTTCTAAGTGATTCTTTACTTTGGAATATTACTCAAACCTCATATACTGGCATTCAATGACCTCTAGGTGCCCTTAGAGGCATCTGGGTGGCACAGTACATAAGGACAATGAACATGGAGTCAGGATAGATCTGAGTAAGTCTTGACTTTTAAAACTATGTAATGATGGGCTAATCACTTCCAGCCTCAGTTTCCCCATCTATAAAATGGGAAGATATATACATATATATATATCTCATTATATGTATATATCATTATATGTATTTTATCTCATTTAAACCTCACAGGATTGTCCTGAGTTTTATCCTTTAAAGTACTGTTTAAATCCTAGCTATTATGGTTGTTGGTACAGTTGAAATTGCACTGAGGACCTAGGTTTAAATCATGTTGTTGTCACTTACAAGCACTGTGAACTTGGAAAATTCACTTAACTTCTTTGGGTCTCAAATTCTCCATTGGTAAAATAGATGACCTTACATGTCCCTTCCAGTGAGAGAGAGATAGAACAAGAGGCAGAGAGACAAGAGATATACAGAAATAGAGACAAAGAGGCAAAAGCCATTTATTAAGCATTTTCTATTTGCCAGGCACTATGCTAAATGTGGGATGAAATATGAAAATAAGCAAAAAGATAGCCTCCATCCTCAAGGAGCCTATATTCTAATGGGGCAAGACAATACGTTTGTGCTGGTAGTGTTGGAACGTGGAAGAAGGGAGAAAAAATTGAGTACAGAAAGAATCCAGGCATGAATGGGTTAAGCCAGGGTTGGGGGTCATTCCTAAAACTGTGGTCCCAAGGAAGGAGTCAGCAATGAGGAGAAGAAGGCCTTAGACCAGAATTTTAAAAAAAAATTTTTCTTTTGCAGTCGGTGTATGCATAGAAAGTTGGGACAATGCTAAAATTATGATTCTATAATTTTTCCTCTCTACATTTCTAGTGTTATTTTGCATTATTCCCTTCTCTGAACTTGATTATCAATATCAGATTATCTCCAATTTTCTGTGAATAACCTTTAGTTTCCCACTTCTTAGCCTAACTCATGGGGAATAATGTGTGTCTATCTCTAGTGTTTGATTCTATATCTGGAATGACTCATCTCCTCAGTGCCCACCCATTATGTCCATTGCATTCCTAGTCTCAAGATCCTGTTGCCACTAACTGGGTGCCTGAGATTGCCAACAAAAATTTGTTTCTTACCTTTCTTACTTATAAGTTGGTGATAACCTCTACATTTTTTTTACTTCACATAATTACCCCTATTTTTCAAGGTTCAGCCTCAATGTTTCTTTTTTATGAAGCCTTCTTTAATATTCCAGCCCCCAAATAATCATACCCTCCTAGGACCAATTGTAAGCTATTTGCACTTCTTTCATGCATACATCATGTCTTAGTTTGCATAGTAGTTTTTTTTTTAATGCTTTGCCACTTTACTGGAATTCTAGACCATTCACATAGCTTGTGAAGAGGCTTACCAAAAAAAAAAAATCAAAAACAAGTAAGGGTCATTAACACCAAAAAATCATTAATTAAGTAGAAGGCTGTATTTTACCAGTTTGAGTATATATATATCCCAGGGTGTTTCAAAGGCATCTGCCACTTTGCAAAGCAGTTTTTGATATCTCCAACATATGCTGGAGATATCAGTACCTTCAATTATTTGTATACCCAGATGACCTCATTGCTTTTGGATTTTAGAATATAATTATTTGCACATAGTAAGAATTTCATTAGTATATTGAATATAATTGAAAAATATGGTGTTCTAAACCACAAGCTAGAGAAAACATCATTCTTGTGAGAACATGTTAAAATTAGAAAGAGTGGAGCAGGATGAACTTTGAGAGTTGAACTTGCTATCACCAGTCTGTGAGTTCTAATTCCACCCCTGGAACATGCTACCTATGTGATCATGGACAATTCATTTAGTATCTCTGGTGCTCAGTGCCCTTCCCCTTTAGATGAAGGGGTTCAATAAGATGAACTGTAAGTCTCATTTTTCACTAGCTTGCTTGCCTTCACACACTGGACTTACTCTTCATCCCTTGACCTCTCTTTCTGATTAGCTCATTCTTCTGGGAGTCTCCATTTGAAAGGGAAGTCCAGGTCAACTATATCTTCATTTCTATCTAGACTGAATTCCTGATTCTTTAGGACTTTATCTTTCATACCCAAGGAATTCCATACTTTATTCTCTCCCCCTCACTTTTCTAATCCCTTTTTATGTTATCTTCCTCCATTAAGCTTTACATTTCTTAAAGGCAGGAATTATTTTTCTTTCTGATTATTTCACAAGGGCTCATTGACTTGACTCATCTCTAGAAGAGTTCTCTGATCTTTTGTAGATGGCATTTTGGCACTCCTGCCTTGGTTCTCCTCTACCTGTAAAGTAGGAATTTTACAGTGAGCTACAATACCAGAAAGCTTGAATTTAGAGAGTCTTTTCACGCCCTTTACTTTTCCTCACTTCCCTAACAAATGTGTTATTTATAAGCCTACAACTCAGAAACGATAACCAAACATTTTGTAAATACAGGAGAAGGTGTGTATAAAAGTGGTCTCATTTAAAGTCTTTGGAAACAGAAATGTCCATGCTGAGTACGACTAGGAAGAGTAGTGATAATGTGTACTATGGCAAGCTCTTGATGACAGTAAAAATCAGCAATGCCTAGAATTTGGGGACCCAAACCTCTGACAGCTCCCTATCAGAGTCTGGTTCCTGCTGATCTTTACTAAAGGGCCCTCGCACAGTCAATTCCCCTTCCAAGATCTGCTTCTGCCTCACGCCTTCCTAGAATGAACTGCAGCCTCTGACGATGCCAAACAAATATGATGGATCACTTGAACAGCTTCCACCAACTCTGTATCTGCAAAGAGAAAACAGAACCCTGAGCAGAAGCCAAATTTACATCGTGCTTCTTAATTACCCCATTAAAGCTTGTATGGGATCATGGAGAACTCATTCTGTTGATGGCAGCCCTCGTCCCTTGAGTAAGGGAAACTGGGGCAGCATTTGAGGAATCTAATCGGAGAAAGGAAGGAGGTGGTTGTTTCCCAGCCCTACTCTCTATCTCCTGATTACAAGCTTTTGCTTTTAAATCTCGGGTTTGAGCTTGACAGTGTTTCTCAAAAATGTAATACAGCTAATGGAAATGCAGGAACGCTTTGAATGGGACTGTAATAAGGGCTTAGGGAATTTTCTGCAAACTCTGTTGGAAAACAGAAAGCTTTTCTATTGTTGAGTACTGAGGAATATGACCACTCCACCCTCTACTTTGACTCTTCAAGACTGCAGTAGGGGAATAATTAATTATGCATTTCTTGTTATATTTGGGGGTAGCAAAGCAAAGAGATGGCACTCCAGTGAAGTCAGATAAGAATGGATTATTTAAAGACGAGTCTCAGCCTTGACTAATCCATCAATAAATCATGTAATTCCCAAGCTCCAGTGCATTGGTGTGTTTCTGACTGGGATTGGAATTATGTCCCCTATGCGTTATTGTCCCCTGGAAACGTTGGGTCTTCACACATGTGACTAGATTTATTGAGGAATAAATATTTGCGTGCCACAAAGATCAGAGATTTAAGGTTTTCTTCCATTAGCTTTATATTTATCTTGCATGCACTGTTTATTTTTCATTTTTTATGTTTTAATATGTTGTCCTCCATTAAAATGGGAGCTCCTAGAGATCAGAGACTATGTTTGTTTGTTTGTTTTGTATCCCTGGCACGTAGAAAGTACTTAACAAATTTTTATTAATTTAATTTGTCAGTAATTAATGGGTACTAGTGATCTTAATAAAAAAACCAAATGTCCCCCATCCCCATGACCTTTCATTTTACTAGGATCGAGAGGGTCAAGAATGATACAGCATGTACATTTGGAGTCAGTGGATCTAGATTAAAATCCTGGCTCCATGTATCACATCACCTCTCTGGGATTATTTCCTTTGTGAAGGAAAACACATCGGTTTGACTCAGTGGCTTCCTTCCTCACAAAAATACCATGAAGCAGCCAAATCAAGAACATTATCACTACTTTAGAAAAAGCACAAACAAGACAATTGAGGCTCAGAGATGGTCTCAGAATGGGAAATTTAACTCATCTTTAAGTCCAAGGGTATCACTTTCCACTAGACCAGGCATTCTCTCATAAAATGGAAATTATTTCAGAATTTAGAATGATAAAGGTCACTCAGATTATGATCTCTGGATTTAATAACACAGAACTTTATCATGAGAAGGCCAGCTCATGAATATACCTCTCTCCTAGATGTGGCAACTAGTTTATTAGTAGTGAATATCTTTAAAAGTGAGAACAAGAGGTAGTATTGTATCTAATTGTTAATTCCTCTAATGATGGGCTTTTTAATGACCAGCTGATGCCTTCCTTATTAAATCTAAAGTATATCTCATACCAAAATGAGCATATTAATTCTACATCCTGCTTGATTGTGAGGGCAGGTATAGAACTTTTAAAATAACAATTAATAACAAAAATCCTTCACCATTATAGCAGCATTTACCAAAGGACTTCAGAAGGTGTTTGCACTTCAATTAATTAAGGTTCCCAGCACCCCTTTGAGGGAGAAAAGGGATAACAAGGAATCATTTTACCCAGGACTGAAATGGAGTCGCCTCTTAGGTTGAACATAACAGCTGTTTAGCAGCTGTAAGGGGAACGCTGAGCTATCATTTAGGGCAGGGTGGTAAGGAAGAGTGCATATCTGTCTGAAATGGAAAAGGAAATATAAGCAGACAGAGTGCAATTACTTCAACTGGAAACCAGCCAGTCAGCCAGGGTTAGCCCTGGCAGGCTCTTTGGGTGGGAGAGCTTCCCTTCTGAATATTTCACAGGTTAACAGGTACAATCACTGTAAAGGGTATATAATAACTAGAGGTGGAGGATTCTGGGCATACTCCTTTGCAGTCTTTCATGTTCCCTGACCAAAAGTTCCTTTAGTGAGATGCGGTGACTGTTAAGACTACTGGGGGACCAGAATAAATGTTAACCTGGACATGTGAATATAGACCTCTCTAGTCAAGAATAGAGAATTAGAGATCTTCAAAAACACTCATCCTAATTTAGGCAAAACATTCGTTGGTCCCCGGGTCTGCTGACAGAAAGGCAGTATGACATAGTGCATAGAGAGCTGACTTTGACATCAGAATGACCTGAGTTCAAATAAAAGATATAGAAAGCAGAAGACATACTCTCTTAGATTAGTAAAATGTTGGAGGCGATAATTTACTCTCATCTGATCCCATTTAGTGCTTTGTGTTCAGTTCTGGGAATCAAAGTATAAAGACTTTGGCATGCTGGAGAGCATCCAAAAGAATTTATCCAAGGAAATAAGCTGCCACCAATCTATGTCACATGGGAATCAAATGAAGGAATTTTGAATATTTAGATTGGAGAAGAGAATACTTAGTGAAGGGAGATGTGGTAGTTATGATCAAATATTTGAGAGGCTGTCCTATGATGGAAGGTTTAGAAGCCTTCGGTATGACCCCAGAGAATAGAATTAAGAAAGACCTATATGAAATGGTGCAAAATGATGTGAGCAGAACCAGGACAGCATTGTACATGGTGATAACAATAATATATAATGATCAACTGTGCATGATTTTATTATTAACAAGGGAAGGATCCAGGACAAATCCAAGGAACATATGACAAAAAAAGGCTATCCACTGCCATAGAAGAAAAAAGAGTCTGAATGCAATTTGAAACATGCTGTTCTTCACTTTATTTCCTCCATGAATTTTCTCTAGTATGTATCTTATTTCACAACATGATGAATAGAGAAGTATGTATTACATTATGATAAATGTACAACCTATATCATATTACCTACCTTCTTGGGGAGGGGGAGAGGAAGAAGGGAAAGAGAAAAGATACAATCTGGAAAAAATGAAAATTAAAAATTAGAAAAAAGAAAAGTTGATGGAAGATACATAGAGACAAATGTGAGTTTGGTGTTGGGGTAAGCCTTATAGCTAGCCCAATGTAGAATAGGCTGCGTCAGCAGGGGGTGACCTCCATCTCCTTGGAAGTCTTCTCTTCACTCAGAGGATACAGAACCATTTGGGATGTATGGGGTATTCAAGGAGGATTGGCACCTTGGTGTGAGGGTTTGCCAATCTCTTTTAAGGGATGCTCATCCACCTTTGGTGTCCACTTCACTCCAAGAAGCTGTAGCATGTGCAGGAGTTATACCCCCTCTAAATGGTAGATGGGTTAAATCAGGTTGAGGGTAATCTACAGACCTCAAACTCATCTGTGAATTAAGGAAATGTCTTCTCAGACTTCTCCCTGGTACAATTGGCTGAGGAGAACAATTTCTTCCAAGGACCACGAAGGCACTGTAAAATGCTTACAGTCTGATCAGACATTGAAGACATATTCATGCATTCCAGGACATTGTCATATTGAGTTTTGTCTTGCCACTGGACTTTGATGACTGTGGAAGAGAGATTGAGGTTGAAGACTTTGTGTGACTACCTCACTTAACTCTAATTCATGTGAGAGTCAAGACATCACTCTGTGATGTTGTTGGTCTTCTTAAAAAAGGGAGGACAGACAACGACATGGCTACTTATCAGGAAACTGATAGTCAGGATTCTATTCAGGTATGGATGAAACTAGACAACTGTTAAGTTCTCTCCTACCTCTGATATACTGTGATTCTGTGATAAACCAAATAACTACATGAGTCTGTAGCTAAAAATCCTTAAAGTGGCTTCCTAGCAGCCAATCTTCTGGCAAAATTTTACTGCTTCCACTTCTCTGGGTCTCAATCTCCTCTTCTATAGAACTGGATTCTGTCTAACATCCCAATGAGTCCAATTACATAAGCCTTAACAGTAAAATCATATTCGCTTGAGTCCTCCTTATTTGAAATATAGAATAATCCAACCACAAGATCCATGTGAATTAAAAACTAGAAAGAATGTCTTCCTCTTATGTATACTTCCTCAAGGTTTTATTCTTAACAAAGAATCCAGGCTAAAATCATTAGATTTTTTTAAGACACGAAAGATTCTTCCACCAGGCTTTCAATTGTTGTGTCCAGCGATTAATTCTTTTATGCTAAAGGACATTCATGTTTGTGATGCATCATCAGGTAATGTGGGCCTATTGTGAGCTATAATTTTTTTCCCTCAGACTTATTTCATTTAGCTCAATAGTTTCCATTTATGGCTCTGTTTATAGTACACACTCTACTTGAGAGTAATAAAATTGTATTTTGTTTTATAAGTTTCTATAATTCTTGTCTAGACTAGGATATGCTGTTGGATAGACAATCTATAAATTTGAGGCTGCCAGGTGCAATAGAGGATAGAGTGCTGAACTTGGAGTCAAGAAGCTTCAATTCATGTTCTGCTTCAGACATTTACTACCTTTTGATGAAACAATCACTTAGCATCAATGTGCCTTGATTTCCCCAACTATAAAATCAGGTTAAATTTGATGGTTAAACTCTAAAATCAAACCTCTAAAGTTAAACGCTAAAATCCCTCCAGCTCAAAATCTATCATCTGATAGATTTGTCCATTTATCCATAGATATTGAACAGATATCTCAAATGGAAAATAAACTAGATGCATAATTAAACTGTAGCAGAATGCTAGGATTGCCTTTGTGAAACTGCACAGTTCTTTTTAAGACTACAAACTTCTTCCTGAAATAATACTCCGTCTTTTTACATTTAACATTTTTCTAGTAATGTATGGTTCTAAGCCATGGATTTCTAGTCTCCAAAGACCCATAGTTAAATATCATGAAAAGGGAAATAAAAAAACAAAACAAAACAAAACATGGCAGGTATGAGAATGCTACAGTAAGCAACAATATCTTGTTGTGTAGGAACAACATCTCAACAAATGTCAGAGGAGAAATGTATGACTGGGGAAACAAAACAAAACAAAAGATGGGCTAGTCATGGAGTAATAGCAACAGTTAACTGATGGGTAGCTTGAGTACATTAATAATATTCGTGGAATGCCAAAAAACCTAGAGGAAGGCCATTAACACATGAGGTAAACACCATCCTTCCCCTCAACTTATTGATGGGAAGACAGACATGGCCAAAGGGAGTCTGTATAGTCATAACATAGTACAGTGGTGGCAAACTCAGATAGAAAGGAAAGGGACACTGCCTTATACATAAGGTTCCTATGTATGCAGGCTATATATATAATATATTATTTATTATATTGTATAATTTATATATATTATATAATTTATACATTATATAAATATATAGCTATAGCTATATAGATATAGATATATGATATATACTTGATATATAGATTTCTCTTTCTCTCTCTCTCTCTCTCTCTCTCT